>NC_084820.1:44894450-45096414 GCF_958449725.1 Rosa rugosa
CACAACTCATCTTAACATGCTCATATTCTGTACCAAGGTCATGCAATCCATATCCACTACAAGGCACACATTTTTCATATATCTCAATTAACCAAAGAATACCATGTTTAAAATCATCTCAATGTTGTGATCCTCTTTTAGTCATGATTTCAGAGATATAGAATCATCCCAGACAGTTGAAAGGCATCCTAAGACTCAAAACAAAAACAAAAGCAACGAAATTTTTTATATTTCTGACATTTTTCGATTTTTTTGTTTTCTTTTCTTTTTATGACAAAAACTAACTACAAGCATTAATCCTTCCCCCCACACTTAAATCATACATTGTCCTCAATGTTAAACAAGTTAGAGCATGCAATGAACAATTATCATGTGAATGGAATGATTAACTCAAGAAAACCTAAAAACAAAAACTAAAAACGCAAATAACAAAGATACAATCAGAAAATAGTAATAGAGGAGATAGAGTTTAAGAGAGCAAATCTGCGTTGATGGCTCCTCCACAGCTACGGTTGAAATGGGTTGCCTCCCATGCAGCGCTTAATGTTTAAAGTCTTTCAGCCTAGACTTGTACCTCCATTTACTCCTTTGGAGGAGCGGTATGCGGGTGAGTGGCAGCCTTCTTGCTGGTTTCAGCCTTCGGAGGAGGGTTCTGATGGAGTGACATAAATAAAAAAAAACGGGGGAGGCAAGGTTCGAAACCTTAACCTGCTACACGAAACCTTTGTCCCCAACCACTGGAGCACAAGCTGTGCTTAATATAATGTGTACAAATTTTATACTTATTATGTCATAAACGAACATAATAAAAATAAACGAGAGGCGAGGTTCGAACCTCAGACCTCTTGTACACGAACTTTACACTCAACCACTCGAGCACGGCTGCTCACGTTATTATCCATACCAATCCTTTTATTTAAACCAACTGTTTCAACTGTTTCAACAATTCGGCACAAAACATCCAAGACTGTTGCAGAAACCCAGCCCAACTCATCCAAAACTGTTTCAGAAACTCGGCCCATCATGTCCAAAACTGTTTCTGAAACTCGGCCCATCAGGCCTCCACCCACAGCTACAGTGATGCCTTGATCCGAGACAGGCCCAAGTACGGCCCACTTGTGTCACGGCTTATCCCTTCCGTGATTTACGGCAGTCAAATCTGCTTTCGGCTACAGCTGTCTGCCACAGCGCCTCGAGATTCCCTCGGTCCCCTTACACGCTCTCCACGCGCCAACAACTTTTCCGGGTTTCAGGGCGACTTTAATCCAACGCGTAGAATGAATCACAGGAATCGTCCATCCAACGGTGGAGATCTGCTCACCTCGCTCTATAAATAGGTGCATTCTGAGGGCGCAACTGTTCACTCCAAAGGAACGAAAATCTCTCCTGAGTTCCAGCCCCTCTCTCCCAACTCTTCAGCTTTCCTCTTCTTTCAAAACTCAAAATATTTCTTCTTCGATTCAATCCTTCTCTTCTGATCTTCTCTCCCATCTAGTTGATTCAATCCCATCTTTCCTCTGAACTTTCAGATCTCCAACACACCATCATCATCCTTAATCCCTTTAACAACAACTCCTTCAAACACTCGACAACTTTACTCTTCGATCTTCACATCCCCTCAACCCATCACCATGGAACCACGAACTCTGCAACTGATGGAGCTACAAACCCAGCAACAAATCGAGGATGGAGGAAACAACCAAGCAGCCGGGAGTAGTGCCAACACAGATTTCTGGCGAAGCCGTGCCAGGTGGGTTCCTACTCCAGATCAAATAAGGATCCTCAAGGATCTTTACTACGACAAGGGAGTTACGTGCCCAACTACAGAGCATATTCACGAGATCTGTCTCCAGCTGAACCAGTATGGACATGTTGAGGGCAAGAACATTTATTTTTGGTTCCAGAATGTCAGGGCTCGAGAGAAGCAGATGAAGAGGTGCAATCAGGCTGCTCAAGTGCCCATGGGAACTAGTTCTCCTGGTACTGGTGGATCCATTGATCTCAATTTTGGGCCAGCTGGTTCTACTGGTGCTGGTGGATCCATCGACATCAATTTTGGGCCAGCTGGTGGATCCATTGACATCAATTTTGGGTCCACTAGTTCTACTGATGATGGTAGATCCATTAATCTCAACTTTGGTTCCACCGATTCTACTGGTAATGAAGGATTTCTTGATTTAAATTTTGTTTCATATTCTTCCTCACACTTCAACACTAATACCAGTACAACTCTTTTGGCACAACAGGAGGACAAACATCCCTGCAACAACGAGGAGGAGATCACCAGGAGATTGAAACCCTTCCATTGTTCCCCATGCATGGTGAGGACATCTTGGGCATCATGAAGACTACTTCCGAGAGAGGTAGCGGTTATGGCGGTGGCTCTCACATTTCCCTTGAGCTCAGCCTCAACTCCTACAGAGATGCAGACATGGCTTAGTATAGAGTATTATTATTATTATTATTTTTTTTTTTAATTTTTTTTTTTTATTTATTTTTTTTTTATTTTTTTTTTTTGTAAATAGCTGAATTTAATAAGACTGAATGAATGCATTTTTTTTTAATTTTATTTTATTATTATTTTTTTATTTATTAATTTTATTATTATTATTATTATTATTATTATTTTTTAAAAATATAGGACTCAAAAATATTTATAGGACTCAAAATGAAAGACAAAAATATTTATAGGATTCAAAATGAAAGACAAAAATATAAATCCCTTCCCCCACACTTAAATATTGCATTATCCTCAATGTAATCAATTAAAAGCATGCAATGAAATAAGTAAGCATATAGGGATGAAATTTACGAAAATAACTACTAAAACAAAAAGAAAATGGAGGAGTAAAAGGGGAAGAGAAAGCAAATCTGATTATATTCTGAATTGGGTTGCCTCCCAAGCAGCGCTTGTATTTTACGTCTTGCAGCCAGACGGTACCTACATTAAATAAAGTTAGTAACTTAATAATAACAAAGAAATACAAAAAAAAAAAAAACAAGTAACTATGAATTACAAACTACAAGTATAATTAACAAGTATTTTGTACATAAGACACAAGTTAAGTACACAAGTGAGTATAAAACGTAAAAAGTATTTTTACAAGTATAAAGTGTGAAACAACAAAATAATTTACACGTAAAGAGTATGCACAAGTATTTCTTTTGTTATAAACATTATTGATATCAAATCTAATTCCAAGCGGTAAATCAAGTGGACGTGCGGCCCAAGTATAGTCGTCTAGACACAAAGTCCCTCCTACATCCGTTGGGCAACCTTACTGAAATGGCCAGGTAGGGGAGGGTGAACACGAGAGGAAAAATCCATTTTGGCATGAGCTAAGCCCATTTATAAGCACTTCTGGATTCAAAAACCCGTCATGAACGTTATCCCCTTCCTAGACACCATCTCACATAGGATATTCTTACTAGGATGTAAAAGGTCCTAAGTGTGTTAGACAGTTCAATGAATGTTAATAAAGGCCGCCCTCAACCTTAAGGGACCTGAACTAGGTACCAATAAGGGGTTTAGGCCAATATTAATAAACACGACTTCACCTATTCCTTCTTTAATTTACAACTCACAATTAAACTCGTATTCAACAATAAAAAAAAACAACCTAGTTAATTTAAACTAAGTATCAAACAGTTTATATACAACAATTATAAACAAAAACAAGTGATTTTTCAATCCCCGGCAACGGCGCCAAAAATTGATACGCTCAAAGCAAGCGCATAATTTAACCCTGAAAACATCGTTAGTAGTATAAGCAAATAGGGATCGTTCTATTCCGGGGATTGAGGGTACACCTGTCATTGTCAAAAAAAAACAAATAAAGAATTAAAATAATAAAGTAAAAAGTATTATGTACAAAAATAAAATAAAGAATAAAAATATATACAAGTTAATATAAAAAGGGGGGTTTTGAGATTATAGAATTGGAATTAAAATTAAATGAAATAAAGAAAGTGTAAAAACACATATACAAGGGTGGAACACAAGAAACAAAGATCAAAACTACAATCATATGAATGAAATCCAATTACAATTCTTATAGTTGATTATCTATGTCATGAGAAATAAGTTGACCATGTGAAACATTCGAAGCAAATGATTTCCCATATTTTACTTTCCTTGAATATTTAATCTAAGTGAAAGCACCTAAATTAAACTTATTGAACATGCAATCATAGTCTAGAAAACTAGCTAATCAAGAACACATTCAATGCATGAAGAACAAAGAAAGGATGTCAACCAAAGTGCACAACCTAGTATGAAAAAGTCCATCTATTTGCAATCCTCCTTAATTGATTTCGACTTTTGTCCAAAACCTTTACTACTTAAATCTAGCACCAATTACATGCATATATCCTAAGTTGGCCATCAAAGAACACATACATATAAAAGTTTTCCATAATCCAAAATCAATTAAGCAATCTCACATAAGCAACATAAAAATCAACATAAAGAAATCACAATTTTTATTCAAACATAGAAATTGGGCTTAAACTTTGCCCTTAATGTTATTGTTAACTAGAAACAAATTCCTACGAAATTAAATAAGGAAAAAGAATGAATTACACCGTGAGTTGGAGATGGAGATGGAGTGCTTGAAACGTTGAAATCTTGAATCTTGGAAGCAAGCCTTCAAGGTGGACGATGGAGGATATGATATTCCCGGCTCCTTCTTCTTCTTCTTCTTCTTACTTGAAAACGCAGAATTTTGCAACTAGAGAATGGAGAGAAAAATGGAATGGAAATGGAGAGACAAAGAAGATGAAATGGATGAAGGAATGTTCTGTTTAGAGTGAGAGGAGAAGGTGTTTATATAGGGAAGAAAAAGAAGAGTGAAATGATAAATGGAAGAAAAATAATGAAAGTGGTTTGTAAAATATGGAAAAGATGGAGTAATGATTAAATGAAAGCAAGGCATGAATGTGCAGAAGTATGGAAGTGATGATGATCTATTGGAGCAGAAAAATATATCCAAGGAAAAAGAGAAAAGCATCTAGCTTTCTTCATGTGGGTAGGAAACATGAACATGTGAAGTTGAGCTGTTTTTAGATCAGTTTCTGCCCCTTTATTCCTTCAATTATTTCTCCAACAAGCATTCCCAATTTCACTATGACCTCTTCATAAAAAATGTTCCATTATGAGTGTAGATCACCCTGGTAAAATTTCATATTTTTATTCCATGTGGTTGGGCCGAAAATGCTGCTGGACCTCTTACAGGTCCAGTTTTCCAGTTTTGCTTCTGCAGGAAATTGGGCTGACTGTTTGAAGGCCTTCCGCTCAATTCTAGCTCTGGCACTCTTCATAAGAAACGATCCTTAGGATGTCTAGAATGGATCTGGAAAGTTTCAGCTCATTTGAAGTTCATTTGGTCCGGCGGCCGCTCCTTCTTCCTTGCTTGGCTTGGTTTTTCCTAGCCGGAGTAGGAAAATGTGTAAAATTGACATTTTAGTACATTTCCATTTTTCTCCACCATTTATAGGTAAGTGTGGACCTAATGCTCATTTCACCATCATTTACTCCAATGTACCTAAGAAAATAGAAATTGAGTTAAAAATCGATTCGTTAAGGAATTAACTAAGCAAAATGTGAGGAATTAACTATTAAAATACCACTTTAAAATGCTCCTATCAATAATCCCATTATTTGTCCCATATGCGTGATCGTTCAACCATCAATACCAAGCACCTGGAAACTTTTTCCCTTTAAACTACATACGTATTGATGCCTTGAACCCACTATGTCAATATTGACCCGCCCACAGAGTCATATATTACATAAACTTACGAATTAAATTGTCAACAACAAGATAAAACGTAAAAGCTCCTCAGAGTTTACTACATAGCGGAAGTCACAACAATGACAAAGCCAACCAAATTTGCTTCCTACCTGCTCTGCTGCCAACAAGCTACCTCAGCTTCAGCCACGATTACCCTGACCTGCAGGATTAACCCCTACACCGTTTGAATAGTGCACCGGGTTGTCACACAACAAACCCGGTAAGCTTTTGCAAGCCCGTATGAGTAACTCAAAACAACTCACACCAAAATCACGGGATGAACCCCGCACGTTTCAATCAAGAACCCAAATCACGCTTTGATCCGTTAAAACACGAAATAAAGGAGAAACAACTCACACTTTAATTCCCATTCAAATCAAAATAAAAGAAAGCAACATACACCTTGGTTCCTTTTAAAACGAAACATAGAAAACAACTCACACTTTGAATTCTATCAATCGTACCATAGAAAGCAACTCACACCTTGATTTCTATCAAATATAACATAGAAAGCAACTCACACCTTGATTTCTATCAAATATAACATAGAAAACAACTCACACCTTGAATTCTATCAATCGTACCAAATCGTACCATAGAAAACAACCCACACTTGAATTCTATCAAATATAACATAGAAAACAACTCACACCTTGAATTCTATCAATCGTACCAAATCGTACCATAGAAAGCAACTCACACCTTGATTTCTATCAAATATAACATAGAAAACAACTCACACCTTGAATTCTATCAATCGTACAAATCGTACCATAGAAAGCAACTCACACCTTGATTTCTATCAAATCGTTAATAAGGAAAACAACTTGCACCTTGTCCCCTTAAAAGCCGTTAATAAGGAAGCAACTCACACCTTGTTCCCTAAAAACACGTAATGTCATGAGTTATCAATAACCAATTCCTGTTACCCCATGAATTACCTAGATGGCAGACAGACTAGAGCTCTAACTGAAACGTAACCACTCGTCCGGCCAAAGACGTGATTACCTGATATTCTGCCCAAGGTCATAGACCTTCGTTCCTCGGGCCGCACAGTCCCTTGGAGCAAATCATTAAAGCAGTCGCACAGGACTCAAAAACATTACACAAATCGCAACGCTTTTCAAAACAATCGAAATCAACATTTCCATAATCATTGTTTTCCGAAAAGCCATAACACAAAACAATAAAAAGCATCATTCCATGCATATTGTTTTCATACACAAATCTCAACGCTTTTCCCAAATTTCAACGCTTTTCAAAACAAATCGAAATCAACATTTCCACAATCATTTGTTTTCCAAAAGCCACAACCCAAAACAATAAAACGCATCATTCATGCCTATTGTTTTCATAAATCCACAAACCACCAAAACATATATATTTCACGTAAATATATATATACGTAGTCATTCACTCAGGAATGCCTACTAATACCAACTATAGTTTGCAGTTAAATCAATAACTCTCAAAACGATAAAGGTAATTCCGTTCGTAAATGAACCTTGTGAGATTACTCACCTTGAAACTCCCGCTGCGTCTTCGATACAGAACAAGGCAGCCAATCCACAAAATAGCCGTCCAAAAATACTTCGCCAAGTACCTAAGGAAGAACAGCTCTGATTTAGTCAACGAATCACAAGGAATAACGTTCAAAACCCTAAATCGAACCAAAATTCCCAAGGTGACGCCAAATGATGCAAAACCACATCCGAGACCACCCAATGTCTCCGGAATACTTATACGATCGATATGTCAAAATCACAAGTCGATCGGACGCTCAAATCCTCACGGATCGAATCATCACACGGTCCGAAACTGTAAAAATCACAACTTAATCACACGATCTCCAAAAATTGCATATTATATATCGAAACGCTCGTATCGACGAGTAGAAGATATATAATACCAGAAACTATCCCTTACATGGCCGGAACGCCGCCACAGGCGGTGGTGCCGCCGCCGGGTCAAACTCGACCACTGGAAAATCAAGGCCAACAAACATGATCATCATGAAGAGTAGAGCAACTTTCGTACCTGGAGCTAAGCCTAGATCGGTCTAGATCGTCCTAGATCAAGCTCACAAGATCAACCAATCGCTGCCGTCTGATCAAGCTCCAGATTCACTGTGCACCGCTGATCTTCAACCCTTGATCTTCCACTCCACACGCAAAATCGTCCTTCAAGGCGGGTATGAGGATGATCAGAAGGAGGAGGAGATTTCAAAACCAAGAAGGATCGGCCGAGACGTCGCCGGAAAAGTGGATTTCCGGTCGGGTCAGTCCGCCGTCACTGTTCACGTCTTTGATCTCCTTCCGGGTTGCTCCACCGGTGAACCTGACACCAAGGGTCGACGGAGAAGAGCTGGGCGAATCGATCTGGGCCGGGTCCGCCGTCGTGTGTTGCCGGAAAATGGCGATGGGTCCGGGTCGGGTCGGCGGGTTTCCTCCGGGTCTGAGTTGCGCGGAGGAGAGAGAACGGAGAGAAAAGGTTTCCGAAAATGGCAAATGGGATTTTTGAAATTATTTTCGGAAATTCCTTATTTATACCAAAATGGAAACTTCTTCCAATGGCCATAACTTCTTCATACGAACTCCAATTTCGGTGTTCCACATGTCCACGAACTCGTATCGACGCGCTCTACAACTTTCGTGAATGAAGTTTTCAGAGAATCTCAACGCTTCAAAAGTCAACCTCTGCAACCCCCCTAAAGTCATACTTTCCGAATAAAAATTCGTCCGAAACACTTCCGCTCCATCCACGAGCCACAAAACCGTCCAATAACCACAATTTAAATTCCGGAAAATCCTCGAAAAATAAATACGAATTTCCGGGGCATCACATTATTAGTACTATGATCATGGAAAAACTGACTATTCAACATTGAAGTAAAATTTATTTAGCAGAGTAATCATGAATCTTAAGTCTTTTGCTTATGTCAACTGTCGATCCTTAAGTCAATTGAGTTTCCCTGCAGTTTCAAGAAACATTAGATTGATGGAGGAACTTGAACGTGGAGAGAAAGGTATTGGGGATGGCACTGTGAGCTATGGGATGACGGAGATGATATCTACTTGTGTTCTTGGACAACATCATTGGTCCCCATAATGTAAATTCTGGTTTCTTATAACTAATATTATGTTCTTGTTTAAAATTGGTTTTGTTAGACTATCTGTTGCATATGAGTTTGTGAAGAAAGATGACGTGTTGAATTTGCAGCCCCTTTCAAATTTGAGCTGATCATTTTATTTAGAACATGCTGGAACTAGTCCCTGCACTACCCAATAGGCCAAAAGATGATGTTTATAGTCTCTCCCAAATTAGAACTAATCAGTTTATTTTGAATATGCTGGAACTAGTCCCTGCACAACCCAAATCTCATTAGGACACAAGCATACCCAACAAGCCAAAAACTCCAACTTGCTGAAACCGGTGAGTTTTCTTCTGGTGTTTATGGGATGTGTTACTCTATAATGTTTGGATTTGCTTAGAGCTGTGGAAAATATCACCATATTGTGTTAAATGCAGCTGAGAATGACACAACCAAAGGCATGGGTGTTTGGAAAAGATTTGAATTCGACAAAGATGCACCACTTGACGATGAGGAAATTGAAGGTAATGAATATAACCATGCTGTGATGTTTACTAGAAAGTAAAGATTTTGGATTTGTTTTCTGGCAATTTTGTAAGTTGTAAGTTATGAGTCAGGATATTTAAATTTTCTTTGGTGGTTTTGCTTAACTGTTCTAATTCTCATCAGCAGAGAACTAGATAAGCAACATATAGTAATATCAATGCTTATCTTCTTGTCTCTCTTCTTATTTTCTATGTTCTGCACAAGTTTCAAAACTCTCAGACATGAGTAAATGTAGAAACTATCTGCAGCTATATATGATGTTTACACTCAAATTTCTTGCATGTTTATATTTTGACTCAACTTTCAAGGAAGGCTACAGCTTTATTATTGAACCCTTTCATGAATCTATGGCTGCTTATTCTAATGTTTGTAGAATATTTTACCTAGTTTGTATGAACTTTGGTACATCATCACTAGCTCGGAGGTACAGAATACAGGCTCATCATATTATTAATTCTGACCTTATTGCTAGAATCAAACTGAATATCAAAAAATGCTGAAATTACAATCACTTAATGTCTTTTTTTTTTCTTTTTCTTTTTTTCTTTTCATATATGCTTGTCAACCACCATGGTGATGGTTTGAAAATGATAAGTACAAGCAAGAGCTAGACTCAAGGCCGATACATGAACTGTAAATTACTTTTAGAATCCAAGAAGCACTTCTCATTGTTTTTGCCAAATGCTACTATGAGTGCTTTTAGGCTTTGAAGAACTGAGACTTGGGGTTAGAAGGGCAACCCAAGTAAAAGCTTCTGCTACTTATCCAACTCCTTGTAGCTGCTTTTGGACATGCATCTTTCATATCCCAGATTAGTAGAGTTGCTCTAGGTAGTGGTATTTTGCCTTATGAGTTTATTGAACTGATGCTCATTTGGTTTATATTTGGAACAATTATGGATGTATTTGTTGGCTACAATGACATATTGAATAATATGTGACATTTGTGTAGTTTCAGATTACTTTGTAATCGTCACACAATAAGAATATGTGTCATCTATAATACCATGCAACAATTGAATCAAAGCCAAAATATGTTGTTGGAGCTATTTAAGAACAACAAAATTCAAGGAAAATCTATTGTTATTTTTCCATTCAAACAACAAAAAATTTTAGTCTTACAATAAAAACAAAGACAGAATCTATTGTTATTTTTTTCACTCAAACAACTGAAAATTGTAGTCTTACAATAAAAACAAAGACAGAGATGTATAAACTTTTGTCGACTCAAAACAAAAATGACCACATAAAATTGTAGTCTTAGTAACATAGTATCAACAACGATAACCAAAAATCTATGGTTACATATATATTCAAACAACATATAATTGTATCTTAAATGAATGTAAACAACAAATAATTATCTTGTGTTGGCAGTTTAACCGACAATTAACTATTATTAGAATACAAAACAAACAACAACAAACTGTTATTGTAAGTCATTACAAACAATAGATAACTGTCGTCTGATTTCATCCAACATAGATCTTGATTTCATCAGACAACAGACGACCTGAAAACTTTCCGTCGTCTGATACCCCCAAGAGACGGCACCGTACTAGACAATAAAAAAAATTTTGATCAGACGACAGACCTCCTCTGTCGTCTGATAGCTTTTTTGGCATAGTGTGAAAAATGAACTATACTCTTATTTTCTTGCGATGATTCTGTTGATCTCATTATTCTTTCATCTTAATTGATTACTTGTCATAACTCTTTAATGGACTTAAAAATTCTACAATTCACTTTATGCTTGTTAAAACTTTTATCAATACATGTCCCTCTTTCTGGAAAAGAAAAAGGCACCTAGAATTTTACCACCATAGCCAAATAAAGCTTGTGTTCTCATTTGTGTACACACGTTGTGCACCCCCTAGTTTAACCCCTTTGAGCCTACGTTTTGAACCTTTTCTTTCATACCCTCAAAATTCCTTAACCCCAGTATAGTTATTCCATACCCTTTGTTCTAAAGACTTAGTAGAGCTATATTTTGAGACTTTGCTTGGAGTTTTGGCGTCAAGGAAGATTTTGAAGACATGAAGAAATCCAAGTGTGGGGGTTGACTTGTCCATATGTAAATTGTATATGTATTGCTATGAAACAAGAAAAGGAAAAAAAATGAAATCATAAAAAAAAAAAAAAAATTATATAAGTGTACGGAAAAATGAGAAAAAATATGTGTGTTTATGGATTTTAATTCCCTGTACTTTGTGGATTTGGAGTTTGTTTTGCAGTGAAGGTCCATTATTAAAGAGATTTGGTCTTTGTCTAATTCACACGTGTTCAAGAAGGTTAGAATGAAGCATGGGCCCAACATGATGACATTTGGCCCTTTATAAAGCCCATATGGAGGACTTGGTGTTTACAGACATGGTGAATTTCGAAAGTGGTCTCTCTACATCAACAAGTGCTCTACTAGGTTTTTAGGATACTTTGTGAATTCCCTATCCTTTCATTTCTTTTCAACCTTAAGCCTTGGCCCCATTACAACCGTTATATAAGACATTTTTTATCCTTAAGATAGGGTAGCCTTTGATCTGTGGAGATGAGTTATAACTGTTGAACTTATGGCTCCATTTGTATGAGTAATTGATATCCTTCATGAGATCTTTGAAAAAAATAAATATATATGTGCTTTTCATTTCTTATATGTGAGCTATTTGTTTGAAATATATATGTCATCTCTTACATATACTTGAGTGAATTAAAGCTTTTAAGCATGAGCCTTAAATATGAGAGAAGAAAGAGTGCTATATCCATGTGAGGTTTGAATCATGACTTGTTTGATATATGTTGGGCTCTACCATCACCATTGTTACCCCCATGTTTTACATATTTGTATGTGGATTATACCTTGTAATTGACTCACGAATATTTTGATGATGTGATTCTTGATTAAGTGCTAATCTTTGTGCCTTGAAAATGTGAGATTTATGAGACAAAATGTTAAAGGGCGTAGTAGTCTTTTTGGTGTCAATGTTTTTGGTATTTTGTACTTAACTTTTTTGGTTTTTTATTTTCATTTTTGGCTTTTGTATCTTTGTCTTTTTTTTCGTTTTCTATACTTAGTATTTTTCGTTGGTTTTTAGTTTTGTTTTTGTTATGTTGGTTTTGCTAAGAGACTAGCAAAATCTAAGTGTATGAGAATTTGATAGGGGCATCAAATGCGACGTTATTTATAATGTCTAAATCCCTATATTTTGCTAAGTTATTTCCTTTAGCTTGATCAGTTTAACTTAGTTAGTGTTTTGTAGGTACATTGTGTTCGTGAAGATACATTATGAGCTAAATGGAGTCTCAAAGACCATAAATGACTAAGGCAAGGTACAAGTGGCCCAAAAATGAATAGAAATGAAGAAATGGAAGTTTCTCCTAATCCTATTAGGAAAAAGAATCTCAGTTGAAGTAGGAATCAGAAGCTGACTTAGACTTAAGCTCTTAAGTCGCGGAAATTAGGAGTTCTACTTAAATCAAGAGTTCCGATTCGTGTTGGATAGGGAATCCTAGTGTCACAAGGAGTCCCTGTTGAACAATCTAGGATTACTCAAGAAGGTTCCGGAAACGTCTAGAAATATTTCGTGGAAGAAGTCTTTATTGGACTAGGAAACCTGTTGGCATATGGAGTCCTAATGAGACTAGGAGACCTGTGGAAGCTAGGAGACGTCTTGGAAAGATCATGAAGCTTCTAGAAGAGTGCTAGACATCATGCGCAAGAAGTGTGTCATGCAAATACACGATAAACTCGGAAATTTGGAATAAACATGGAGATAGGATTTCGAGTTGTACGTTTTCTAATTGTTTTTGTTGTCAACTCTAGAGTCTTCTAGGGACTTCTCTTGACGTCAACACTTCATGGAGACATTATAGGACACAGATTGGGCTTGGTGATGTAACTTTGATGATGTGAAATTAATTTATTGGTCCAAGGATGTGTCAACCAATCAGAAAATTCAAAGAAAAACCTGGATCAATACAAACTAAGAGGACTCAAATAGATAAGAATTAGGAGAGTTCTTTAGACGTCTCACTATATATACAAGTGATTTTGACGTCAAACCTCACCATACTCTCTCCACAATTTCATATTCTCACTTGTTGTCTCTCTGGTTTTAGGTTTTCACATCTTTAAGGAGCTTAGCCGTGCCATCCACCTTCCTAGCCATGATCACCACCTTGTGCCGCCACCTTGGAGCTGCTTCGGATCTTTGGGACGTAATCAAGGGTTGTTCATACCACCTTCATCATAATATCTTCACGGTTATGTGTAATTGTAGAAAGAAATTCTGCTTTTGATTTTCTTTGTGTAAAACTGAAACTATGAGTTAACAATATGATTTTTGGGAACAATTTTGAAGCCCTTTTCAATGTGATATTTGTGTGATGTGTTCTTGATCTTTATGTGTTGCGATTTCATGAAAAGATAATCTGATTTTGTTTTAAAGAAAACTTTTACATGTGTTTGTTCTTTGGTTCGAAACTTAGAGTGATTGCATGTAATTAATTGGAGCTAGTAATAAGGTTTATACTTTGTAACCCTAATTCGAATAAGTAATAAAGGCTTTGGACAAGAGTCGAAATCAAATTGTTCGTGCTTTGAATTGACATGCTCTGTGTACTTGGATTAGCATAATTATTAACCAAACTTTCACATGGACTTAAGTAATGATTTGAAATCTGATTTTTACATGATTGCTTTGATTGTGTGATGCATGTTTCGAAATATGTTGATTGAGTGCTTTGCTAAATCAATTGAGTAAAGGAAAGTAAAATAAGGGACATTGTTTGCTTTTAACTTTGTTTCTTGGTTGATAACTTTTTATGGCAACTAGTATAGGATTAAGGATGCATGTAACAAATTGAACTTGAATTGTGGTTGATAAATTGTTTTCCAAAAAATTTCTTTCATTCATCTTAATTAAAATTGTTTTCTTGCTTTTAAGTTTCTGAAATTTTCGTTTTAAAATCCCAAAACCCCCTTTGTTTGATCTTTATTTTGTGTTCTTGTATATGTGTAAAACGTTTTAGGTTTTAGGTTGTATAGAAATCGTAAATTGTACATAATATAATATGAAAATACTTAATTAATTCGTGTAATCTGATTTCGTAACTTTAAATCGTAAATTATGTGTTTTAAGATTTGTTGTTGACGTTTTGTACATGTTGTTATGTTTATGTTGTAGATGCATTTGTGTAGTTAGAGTTTGTTTAGGATGTGCTATTTGTATTCGTATTTAATTTGGATTTCTAATTCGTGTTAGATTAGAATTTATTTTCTACTTGGATTTGGTTTCCTACTTTGTATATAATTAGTATTCCTTGTGTGAATAGGATTCCTAGTTTGACTGTGACTTGTATTCTTTATTTGTTTAGGATTCCTAATCTGTGTCTAATTTGGATTCTATGTTTGAGTAGGATTCTATTTCCTTATATTTTTGAGATTATTGTCTATATATATACTTGTCAATTTCGTTCTCATACTTGTAAATAAATTGTTGTTTTCGTGGTTATATGTAAGTACCCTCAATTCCCGGTTTTGAACGATCCCTACTTGCTCTATACTAACAAATGTTTCTTTTCAGGGTTTAAATTAGCACTCATTTCGAGCGTATCATCCATACAAACCAGTCTTTGGCCAGCCGATCTATGACACCATCATCATCGAGAAGGTATCTAGTTGGAAGTGGAAGCAGCTGCGGAAGAAGAGATCATTGGCGCTTCAGCAGGAGAAGAGGAAGAAGATGGAGGAGAGAGAAAATGTAGAAGGTAGAACTGTATAAGACAATTGTGATCCGAGAATGCAAGATGAAAGAGAAGCAGAATTCAAAATTGAATCAAGCTTTTAGGCTTTTAATATGAAAATCGTCTTCTGCCTTTGAAATTTTGAATCGAAGAGAAGCTTTGGAGATTTTTCATATCAAATTTTCAAATTTGGTAATGCGTGATTGTCTTGAAGGGAAAAAAGGAAACTAAATTAGGGATTTGTTTTTTGAGAGAAAAGAGGTCAGAATTGTATTAAAAAGCAGAACAAAATTGAGAAAGAGCCGATCCTCATAGTACAAAAACCTATTCTAAAGATCGAATAAGCTTTTGTAAAGTGTAAGCTCCTAATACTCCTAAAGACGAAGTGGTGTTAGCTCAGTGGTTAGAGCACCCACTACCTATGTACGAAGTCATGGGTTCGAGTCACCATGGGGGCAGGAGTGAAACCCTTTGATCCTCTTTTTTAGAAAAAAGGAAAAAAAAAAAAAAAAAAACTTTTGTAAAGTGTAAGCTCCTAATACTCCTATTACAGCTTCCATTTTAGAGAGTCCATGCACCATTATTGTCAAATAAGGCTAGTTCTCCAAAGTAGAATAAATTTGGTCAACAAAGTAACTACCTCATTTGTAACTCAAAAAAATAAAGCTAAATAACAAATGGTGAAGAAGGTGACATATCACCCACAGCTCCCATAACACATAAGTACCTAAAACCCATGTGGATCCAAAACAACCTCACCCACGTTAAGTTGAAGGCCCAATTTGGAACCCAAGCCTAGACACCCCACATAATGTCAACCCTAGATGGGTAAACAACCTCTTCCGCAGTCTAGCCGCTGTCACTAAGTTTGATGTCGCCACTATAGTCACCATCGCACCTGCCACCGAAGCAAAAAGAAGAGACCGGCAACCCTACATACTAGGACGAGCATTGGTGTACACCATTGCCACCCATATCAAGGACGCCAAAAAGGCAGCATACACTTCGCCGAGCACAACCCTACCATGCATAGCACACCAGCAAACTCCAACCCATCCAAATCTTTTACACCGGCAATCCGATCCGACCAAGAGCACAATCGATTCACGAGGATTGTGATACGTCCACCACCATTGTCGCCCCCCCCCCCCCCCCCCCCCGCGGATGACCTCGATCCGAGACCTAGTTGCACCGGTCTAATCAGGACCAACTCAGATCCACACTGTCAGAGCTTGTCCTTAGATCAACCATCAAAACAGCAGAACTACTGTCCTGGACAGCAACCGAAGGGATCCTAATCCAAGGCAGTACTCCAAGCGACAGATCGAAAGCAACAAGAAGAAAGAGACAGTTTGCCACAAGGCTAGCAATGACCATGACCATCAAGGTTTGTGAATTTTGTCGAAGGTAGGATGCCGACGATAAACCCTAACAGAGCACTAGGTCGAAACTATTGAATCTTAGAGCAAGTTCAGCCGTTGGGTCAAAAGATCAGGGTCACTAGGTCAAGTGTGTTTCCACCCGTTCTGTTTCTTGACCCGTCAGTTACTGTTCATATTTTATTAGTTTGTTTATTGTAAAATTGAAATATATTTGACGTAAATAGATAGTAGTGCTACATTATGGATAACCTAGAAAAATCATTAATTATTTTAGATGAATAAAAGAAGTCATTTTGAATTTATTCTTTTTTATAGGAAAATTTTTAGAATAATTTTTTACAATTGTTTTGGTAACTGTTAATTACCGTTATATATAAATACATAGATATTAATTAAATACTCAGGAATATTTATCCGAATTTTTCACAAGGTGAAATCTAATAAAGTACAAAATGTAACGAGTCCGTGAGAATTTTCGGAGAATTTTTTGAATACCCGAACTAATTTCTACACATTTTGGAATTTTGGAAAACATTTAAATAAAAAAGAAAATAGGTGAGGTGTGATGAGGGCCGTAAATTTTCCATTGATTCATCTGAGCTGACCAAAATTAATTGAGGAAGGCCTATAAATAGGGTCAGATCGAATCAAAATCGCTAGAGGTTTCTTGACCCGGCGACCCTGCGAAGACCTGGAGACCCGAAAGAAGACCCGATCTTTTCCATCTACTAAACTACGGCAGACCACTGATGTTGGGTTCATCTTGTCATCGCCGAATTCTTCCCGGTCATGGCTCAGCCATACGTGGATCAAGTAGGGAGAATTGAGCGTCGAAAGTCAAGATACTTCCAACGATGTTTATGCTTTTCCGGCGATTTCGGTCACCTTTGTCGATGCATGAGGTATAGAAACTGATATTCTCTTCACGCTCTACACGTTTATATATTTGGTTTCAATTATAGTCAAGTTTTGATGGAATTGATGTTTTGGGTGGTATCAGAGCTATGGTCTCTTGGCCGAGTTGCTGGTGTCAGCCACGATCTGGAGCTGTGGCCGAGCTGGCAATCAGTAAGCTTCGGTTAAGAAATTGGTTAGAGGCTTGGCCTTTTTCTTGACCTCGGTCACCAAAATTCATGAAGAGGCCGGTCACTTCTCCATCGGTGGAAGCCGTTTTTTCTCCCATGCCAGTCACCACCTCACCTTGCCCAGCTGGAGACCGGTCAAGAGGGCACCAGTGAACTTGCTCTTAAAGTATACTAAATCAGGGATTAGATGGACTAATTTAACATAAACTAAAAGATTAATAAAATGAATTAATTTAGGAAAATAGTTAATTTAAACGGATTATAAGAGCAAGTGTTGAGTCATTGAGTCAGACACTATTCATTGTTCTTTATGTTTGTTTTTGTTTGGACCCAAAATGAGCATTTTGGCATGACAAGGCACATCTTGGAGAAATTGAGCCAATGTCAGTGGCTCAAGCTATATATTGTCGACAAGTTCGAAATATATATTTAGAGGCTAAATAAAGCCTACTATGGAAGCATGGAAGCATGGAAGTATGGAAACATGAAAAGTCAACTTTAGCACGTTTTCCTACTTCGGCTAGGAGAAACCGAGCTAAACAAGGAAGGAGGGGCGGCAGACTAACCAAATGAAATTGAAATGAGCTAAAACTGTCCAGATCAAATCTACACATCCTAAGGATCATTTCTTATGAAGAGTGCCAGAGATTTTTTTGAGTGGAAGGCCTTCAAACAATCAGTCCAATCTTTTGCAGAAGCAAAACTGGAAAACTGGACCTGTAAGAGGTCCAGCAGCGTTTTCGGCCCAACCACTATATGAAAAGCTCTGAAATTTGAGCAGGATGATCTACACTCATAGTGGAACATTTCTTATGAAGAGTGTCAGAGATTTTTTTGAGTGGAAGACCTTCAAACAATCAGTCCAATCTTTTGCAGAAGCAAAACTAGAAAACTGGACCTGTAAGAGGTCCAGCAGCGTTTTCGGCCCAACCACTATATGAAAAATTCTGAAATTTTACCAGGGTGATCTACACTCATAATGGAACATTTGTTATGAAGAGGTCACGGTCAAAATAGGAATGCTTGATGGAGATAAAATTCAAGGAATAAAGGAGCCGAAAGTGCTTCCTTATCTTCAAAATTCATCATCCCTTATCTCCAATTATGTCTCCTTATCTCCTTATCTCCGAAATTCATCATTCTTCATCTTCAATTATGCTTCCTTATCTCCAAAATTCATCATTTCTATCTCCAATTAATGCTCCACTATCATTTGTTTAATGCTAAACACTTTGGCATGGTAGCCTATAAATAGAGGTTACAATTGTACCTACATGTACGTTGCAAAGCATAATTAGCTATAATCAGACACACTCATCGTACCGCCAGAGGTACCAACTATCATCAAAGGAGTAACCCACAGATAGGCAGCCAGGCGGGCCACGGCCTGAGCACAAGAGTTCCCCAGGATCACCGCTGATGCGCCGCCACGCACTCTGCCAAGACGGCATCAGAAGCTACTGAAACTGGGAACTGAAGCACATCAGTCCCACATCGAAAACAAGGAGAAGATCAGACCTCTCCTCACCTATAAAAGGTCCTCTCTTCTCCCTTCATTAAATTACGCATTAACTCTCATTTATTACTGTGCTGCCTATATATCAACTGACTTAGGCATAGGAGAAGTGAAGACCGCCCAACGCGGTCTCCCTCTGACGCCTTGTCTTTCATTTAGCAGTTAGCAGGAATCACCAAGTACACAGAGTAGCGGTCCGCCCGCCGGACCCGCGTTAAACGAAGGTTTGGCTACCGCCAGACTTTGAGCATTAACATTGGCGCCGTCTGTGGGAATCCTTGAACAAGAGGTCATCCCATCACAACTACCATGACTAGCGGTAGCGGGGGAAACGCCCATGAGCAGGCAGACCAGTCCGCCATCCCCCAACCATCCAATCCAGCGGTAGGTGTTAACCGCGCACTATTCAACACCCCAACTAACCCTGGCGGTGAGACGGATCCAGGCAGCAGCCGCCCACCAGGCCAGGACCTCGCCGCCATGTACGAGTTGGCACTGGCAGACCTTCACAAGGCAAACAGAGAACGTGAAGAGGAGCGCAGAGAGAAGACCGAGGCCCAAAGGCAGGTGGCTGCGCTGATGTCACGTTTTGATGACCTGAAAAGGACGTTAGAAAGAACCGCCAACCCGGTACAAAGCGAGCATTCGCATAGTACAAGGCGTAGTCATCCCAACGCTGGTACATTGGGACCGGAACCAGTTGTACAGATGCAGGTCCCGCTGGACCCCCCTGAACTACTAGGGATGGGACCACCGCCCATTCCCCAACTCATGTTGGAACAGGAAGCAGAGTCGGTACCACGCACCAACCGCTCGGAAATTAGGGCAAGAACTGAGGGTGGTCCGCCTGCGCCAAGGCATAGGCAGACCCAGCGGAGTACATATGCCGGACCCGCCGGCGACGCAACAGCCCTAATTCTGGAGAGGATGCAGCAGTTGGAACAAAGGCTGGTCCGGGGGGAATCGGGCGCCGCGCCGTCAACTCAGAGTCCACTTTTCACTTCCAGACCAGGGCCCTTCACCGCTGCAATCCTACAGGCTATCAGGCCTGCGTACGCAAAAACTCCGAAGATGTCGCATTACAACGGTACAACCGACCCCTTCGTCCATATGGACACCTTCAAGAAGGTCACCAACAACAAGGGATTTGACGACCCCACTCTGTGCCACTTGTTCAGCGAAACACTGGACGGGGAGGCAATGAATTGGTTCTTCGAATGTCCGCCAGGATCCATCGACTCGTTCAACGCACTGTCACATACCTTCCTCTCCCGGTTCATCTTACTGTCCGCCGGACATCATAACACGAGTCAGCTGTTCATCGTCAAACAGGGAGAAAATGAGTCACTCAAGGCATTCGTCACAAGGTGGCGAGCGGCGGCATCTCAGTGTCGCGATCTGGACAAATCGATGGCATCGGCGGCCTTCAAGCAAGGACTCCTCAAAGGGCCGTTCCTCTATCACCTCAACTACAATCATCCAAATGCGGCATATGACCATATCATGAGTGAGGCGGTCATTCACGCCCAGGCGGAATTCATTACATATGGAGAAGTCCCACCGCCACCGGTAACGCCAGCAAAGGCCACACAGCCTACCTCCAGTCATGAAACCGTTAATAAGGCACCCGCCGCATCACCAACTGACAAGAAGAGGGAATGGCCACAGGGCCACTACCAGAACAAGCGGTAGAAGGATCAATATCACAAGGGAAACCGCCCAACCCAGGAAGATAACCGCAACAGACAAACGGAGTCTTCTCAACGGTATGCAGTGTTCACGGTCCTCACAACCTCATACGAGGAAATATACAATCAGTGCAAGGATCAGATCCCGCCACCTCCTCCAGCAAAATACCCAAAGACGGGCAAACCCAAAAACACCGGCAGATGGTGCAAATACCACGAGGACAGCGGCCACAATACCAACAGCTGCAACGCACTCAAGACGGCAATTGAGACCTTGTACCGTGAAGGCAAGATGGAACAGTTCAAGGTGCGCCAACCGCCACCAGTGATCGCCAACGTAGAGACGTTGGGCCGCATTAACACAATCGACGGCGGCGCTCCAATCACGGGCTTGTCTCACAGAGCCAGAAAGCGTTACGCACGCGTTAATCACCCAAAGGAAGTCTGCAATATCCGTTACGAGATATCCGCCAAGGTCCCAAAGGTTGGTTGGGAACCTATCACATTCTCTGAGGAGGAAGAGCGCGGGGTGCACCTACCCCATGATGACCCCTTCTTGGTCGACGCCATTCTTGGTAGGTTCTCAGTGGGGAGAATATTGGTAGATAGCGGGTCCGCTGTCAACGTCATCTTCAGCGGTTGCTACAGCCATCTCAAGCGGAATAACAAGTTGCTCCAGGATCATGAGCCACTGCTCAGCTTCTCTGGTGACGTCACACAGCTGCTTGGTTCTGACTACATGCGGTTGACTATTGGCACTAGTCCGTGTATGGCGGAGGTACATACAGAATTTATAATCGTTGATTGTCTCAGCTCATATAATGACATCCTCGGACGACCGGCGCTCAACAAGCTTAAGTGCATTATCGCCGGGTACATGCTTCTCCTGAAGTTCCCCACACCTAACGGCACAGGCAGTGTGAGGGGAAGCCAGCAGTTGGCACGCGAGTGTTATTCAACGACTATGGCACGGTCAACACGCCGCCATGATGTCCTAACGGTAGGAAACCAGGCACCGCCACCAAATATGAAGAAGTATGTAAGGAAGGAGCCGGTCAACCCGGACACATCCTTGAAGGTTGTCTGCATCTCGGACGAGCACCCTGAGCGGACGGTCCGTATAGGCGCCCAACTAGATCCAGAAGTAGAGGCGGAACTCATTCAATTCCTACGTCATAACGCCTCCGTCTTTGCATGGTCCTACGCGGACATGCCAGGTATCTCCCCTGAGATTATCACTCATAAACTGACCATCAAACCCTCGTTTTATCCCATCAAGCAGAAGCGGAGGGCCTTCGATGAAGAAAAATACCGG
The DNA here is from genome assembly GCF_958449725.1 of Rosa rugosa. NCBI lineage: Eukaryota > Viridiplantae > Streptophyta > Magnoliopsida > Rosales > Rosaceae > Rosa > Rosa rugosa. The sequence continues at coordinate 44,916,604 of NC_084820.1, forward strand.
GCAATCGGAGAAGAGGTCGCCAAACTCCAGGACATTGGATTCATCCGCCAAGTCGTCTATCCCCAGTGGATCTCAAATTTGGTGATGGTCAAAAAGCCCAGCGGCAAGTGGCGGATGTGTGTTGACTTCAAAAACCTCAACAAGGCGTGCCCAAAGGATAGTTTCCCGCTACCCCGTATCGATCAGCTGGTCGATTCCACCGCCGGACATGAGCTCCTCAGCATGATGGACGCTTTCTCCGGATACAATCAGATCAAAATGCACCCCAGCGACCAGGAATGCACAACCTTCACCACCGACAAAGGCCTCTACTGCTACAATGTCATGCCTTTCGGTCTGAAGAACGCCAGTGCCACTTACCAGCGGTTGATGAACGCCATGTTCGCGGAGCATCTGGGAAAAATCATCGAGGTCTACGTGGACGACATGCTAGTTAAGAGCATAAAGGCCGGCGGACATGTGGCAAACCTCAGGATCATAGTAACCATTCTCTTGGCCTATGGTATGCGCCTCAACCCGGAAAAATGTTTCTTTGCAGTCACCGCTAGCAAATTCCTGGGATACATTGTCAGCGAGCGGGGCATCGAGGCTAACCCAGACAAGGTCCAGGCCATCCTTGACCTGGCGGACCCAGAGTACAAAGTGCACGTCCAATGCCTCCAGGGCAAGTTAACCGCCCTTTCTCGATTCATCTCTCGACTCACTGACAAGTGTGCCCCATTCTTCAAACTCCTCAAAACAACGCACAAGAAGGTCATCGACTGGAATCCGGAATGTCAGGCGGCGTTCCAGGGCCTGAAGGAATATCTAGCGGCAGTCCCTCTCCTCTCTGTCCCTGTCCAAGGAGAAACCCTATTCATATATCTAGCGGTATCTGCATCAGCGGTAAGTTGCGCAATTGTCCGAAGGGAAGGCCAAGATGAGCTCCCGGTTTTCTACGCCGGCAGAGGCATGAACGGAGCGGAGACAAGGTATCCTCCCTTGGAACAACTGGCCCTTGCACTTATCGTTGCCGCCAGGCGCCTCCGCCAGTACTTCCAGGCCCACACGATCCATGTGTTAACAAATCAACCGCTGAGACAAGTAATGCAGAACCCTGAACACTCGGGGCGCCTCAGCAAGTGGGCCATCGAGCTCAGCGAGTTCGACATAGAATACAAACCAAGAACCGCCATAAAAGGCCAGGCAGTGGCGGACTTCATCGCTGAACTCACCGAACGTCAACCTGAACCCGGTGTAGAGATGGTACCTGGAGCGGAAGTGGTAACCGTCGGGGAGGCAGGTCCCCTCCAGTCGGATTGGAACCTACATGTGGACGGATCCGCCAGCGCCAAGGCCAGCGGCGCCGGAGTCATCCTAACAGGACCCGGGGGACTGAACGCGGAGTACGCGTTGAAATTCAACTTCAAAGCTTCAAACAATGTGGCGGAGTACGAGGCACTGATCGCCGGTCTACTTCTCGCCATTGACTCGGGGGCTGACAGCGTCAACATATTCAGCGACTCTCAATTAGTCGTTAACCAGGTCAACGACAGCTTCCAGGCAAATGACCAGCAGCTAGCGGCATACTTGGGATATGTCAAAACGTTGCTCAAAAAGTTCAACTTTCACACCATCACACAAATCCCCAGGGAAAAGAACGCCAAGGCTGATTCCCTGGCGAGACTGGCAACCGCCCAGCCACATCAAAGTCCAGCGGACACAAAGGTGGAATGCCTTGACAAGCCAAGCATCACGAAAACCCTAGCGGAGATCTTCAACATTGAAATCAACCCCAGCTGGATGGACGAAATCACTGCATACAAGCGCAGCGGCACACTACCAGAGGATAAGGTCAAGGCACGCCAAATTCAGCGGAGAGCAACCCGCTACAATATCCAGAATGGCAAGCTTTACCGACAGGGGTTCACTCACCCCAACCTCCGCTGTTTAACCCCGGAGGAAGGAAAGGTCGTGTTGGCAGGAATCCACGGCGGGGAGTGCGGAAACCACTCGGGCGCCAGATCCCTGGCCAATCGTACAATGCGACAAGGCTACTTTTGGCCTACGCTTGGTGAGGACGCCCGGCAGGTGTCAAGATCTTGCCACAAATGCCAGCAGTTCGCCGATCTCCCGCATGCGCCGGCTGAACCACTTTCAGTCATCATCGGTCCATGGGTCCACTCTACATGGGGCCTCGACTTTAGGCCTCATCATGGGCCGGGCTAGGGCCAGCCCTACCCTAAAATTTAGGGCTTAGGGTAGGGCCGGGCCGGGCTTTGACTAAGTCAACAGAACTTAGGGCCGGGCCGGGGCCTCAAAATGCAAACCCTTACCCGCCCTTCAGGCCCATTCTGCAAGGGCCAAGAGGGCCGGGCCGGGCCAGCCTTTTTTAAAAGGGTCGGGCCGGGCTTTGTCTAACTCACATAAAATCAAATTTTGCCAACTACAAAAAAATTAAAAAAATTAAAAAAAAAATACATCACTGAATACTTTGATATTTTAGAACCTGAGTTGATACAAATAATTACAAATCACACTTTGACATTTTAGAACCTGAGTTGATACAAATAATTGCAAATCCCACATAAACTCAAGTCTCAAACTCACATTCTCAGTTCCTCAGAGTCTCACTGATTAATTGCACTAATGCACTGAGGTAGTAAGCCACTAAGGCTACAAAAACTACAAAAACTGATTTGATACAAGAACTGATCAAGTCCTCATCAATTCCCAGAAGGCCGGACAGATATTCAAACAGATATTCAAACAGTTGATCAAGGAAGAACTGTAAGAGAGAGAGAGATTCAAACAGATATTCAAATCCAGAAGGCCGGACAGATATTCAAACAGATATCCAAAAATCGACAATCAAGTCCTCACCGGTAAACCCATAGTGAACCCATATACTCCGAGACTCCGTTTACTCCTCGATCTGAGGTCCAACTGGGATCGGACACTGTCAACATCACAGCGACACAGCCTCAGGCCCTCAGCTCGCGTCACAAGCTCGCGTCGCCGACTCGGTCTACAAGTCTCGATCGGAGGTCCAACTCGTCAAACGAAACCGGAACAAGTCTCGATCTGAGGTCCAACTCGTCAAACAACACCGGAACAAGTCTCGATCTGAGGTCCAACTCGTCAAACGACACCGGAACAAGCTCGATCTGCGGCGGAGAAGATAGGTTTGCTGGTCTCGACTCGGTCTTCATGGTTTCGTAGCCGGATGTGGTGGCTGGCGGCGGAGAAATAGATGTAACTATCTGGACTGAGTGGACTCTGAAGGAACGGATGGTTTGAGTCTTTGAGTCTTCATGGTTTCGTAGCCGGATGTGGTGGCTGGCGGCGGAGAAATAGATGTAACATGGCAGAGAGAGGCGGTTTGAGAGAGAGACTGTGAGAGAGAGACTGTGAGAGAGATTAGGTCGATCCGTCGATACCGTCGATACTCGATAGTTAGGTCGTGGGATTTCTCTTTTGCTTTTGACGTCTAGTGCCTAGGGTTTGACTTAAGGTCAGACTTGAGTTGGACTTCTACATTTGGGTTGGGGCGTTGGGCCTTAAACTGCCACAATAGATTTAAGAGGCCCATTTTGTAATATGACAGATTGACAGATTTTGCATCAAAACTTCTATAGTTTTTATACACATGTAATATAGGTTGTAAACTTGTAATAGAAAATGTGCAAATTTATTATATTAATTTTAGGGCCGGGTTAGGGCCGGGCTTTTAGGGTCGGGCCGGGCCTAGCCCTTACGGGCTCAATCGGGCCGGGCCGTAGGGTAGGGCCGGGCTTCATTTGCATGACCCTTACCCTACCCTATTTGAGAAAGGGTCGGGGCGGCCCGCCCTAATGGAGGGCTCGGGCCGGGCTTCGGCCCTAAGGGTCGGGCGGGCTTAGGGCGGGCTTAGGGCCCAAGGGCCATATGATGAGGCCTACTCGACTTAATGGGAAAATTCCCAACCGCCAAGGGACAGTTCAAGTACATCATTGTCGCTATCGACTACAACAGCAAGTGGATAGAGGCAGAGCCACTGACGGCCATCACTACCGCCAAAGTCATTCACTTCCTCTGGAAAAACATTTACTGCCGCTATGGTGTCCCACACACAATCATTACAGACAACGGCACACAGTTCAACAATGAGGAGCTCATTTCATTCACCGCCAATCTGGGCACCAGGATGAGCTTTGCCTCTGTCGCCCACCCCCAAACCAACGGCCAGGTCGAAGCGGCAAACAAGATAATCAAGAAGCTGCTAAAAAAGAAACTCGACACTGCCAAGGGCCTGTGGGCGGAAAAGCTTCCAGAAGTGCTATGGGCCATCAGAACGACTCCATCCTCCGCCACTGGTGAAACCCCCTTCTGTATGACGTTCGGAACTGAGGCCGTTCTGCCTGTCGAGGTAGCTCAACCCACCGCTCGGGTCGAATGCTACCACCCAGAGACCAACGGCGATGGCATCAACCTAGACTTGGACCTCCTAGAGGAAAAACGACACAAGGCCCATTTGCAAAACCTGCAAAACAAACAACGAGTTTCGCGTTTCTACAACACCAGAGTCAAGGCCCGCAACCTCCAACTGGGGGACTGGGTAATGAAGGAAGTCATTCCAGCACCAACAAAACTCCGCCCAACTTGGGAAGGTCCATATAAAATAGTAGAAGTCGTTAGCCCAGGCACCTTCTACTTAATGGACAAGGATGGCGTCACTACGACCCACCCTTGGAATACCGAACACCTTCGGTACTACTACAAATAGTCATGTCGCTACCCAGGAGCATCTTGACTTAGCTAAATTTTTGTTCAATATTTAGCTAAGGGAAGCTACCCAACGGGTACATCCCCACTTTTGTTAACACTGACCAGTCAGTTATCAATGAAATGAGGAATTATTCAAACCATTGTTACCAAGTCTAGCACTGAGGGCAGCTGGCAACGCCAGCAATCGTCAGCGGACCTCGTCCGCTACGTTGTGCACTTGGACCAATCTTAATTCCTTTAATTTTTCATTGATTGCAAAAGAACATCCTAAGTCAAAACTCTAGCGGTATAGACATGTCATCACACGACGTCAAAAATTCCATATTTCATATATTCAGGGCTGGGACTCCCCACCCAAAAATTGTTCCTTACATTCAAAAAAAAAAAAAAACAAAAGTACATATATTTTCAGCCTCAGCGGCTACACAGTCAAAACAGGGCACGTCCGGCATGTCAGGGGTTGGCCTCGGCGTCGCCTACTTCAACCTGCGACGGCTGTTCGCAGCTTGCTCGGTCAGTCCCTCGAGCGGTAGGACTTGGCGTCTCAATGGTCCCATCCGCCGGAGTCTGATACCCACTGCCTGAGCTGCCACCTCCTGCTGGGGGACTGGGTACTGGCGGGGGTCTCTTCGTCGGCGCTGCATTTTTTGCTTGCGGCGCCTTGGGCAGGGACGCCTTGGCCCAATCAATGGCACCCTTCGCTCGCAACATCTCGACATTCGCCAGGGCACCGGCCTTCGCCGCTTCAGTCAGCGCGTTTTTGTATTCCGCCGACTGCTTGAAACTCTCCACAGCGGCGGCGGCGGCTCGGCTTCCGTCATCCCTCAGCCGGGTCAACTCACCCTCCAGTCTCTTCACTTCCCCTTGCCTGGCGGCAGACTCCCGCTGCAGGATGTCAATTTTCTTCTCCTTGGCGGTCACACGCTCTTGCAGCAAGGCCTTGTCTTGCTCCAGCTGGGAGACTTGATCATTTCGTTCTATGTCCCGCTGGATGGCGACGTCTAACTTGCCTCGAGCGTCCGCCCCGTCACAGTCTGCCTTCATCAGGCGTCGCTCCACGTCCGCCAGCCTGTCCTTGGCCTCCGCCAGCTCCCTCTCAAGCCTCTTAACCTCCTCCCGGAGCTGTCCCTCAATTCGAGGTTGCTTGGAGGCCGCCAAGAACATTTCGTTCAGCCCAACCGCCAGATGCCCAAAGGCTGAGCTAAAGGGCGACTGCTCGATCGCCGTTGGCCGCGTCATCCCTGCCAGACCGCCGAACGACAACCGCTCGCACAGGTGATAGAGAAACTCCCGCTCACTGTCCGTCATGAACTCGGTGAAGGCGGCGAAAGAGTCCAGATCGCTCACGGGCATCTCTCTCCCGGCCCTCACAGGAGCCTTCGACGGGTCTTGTCGGCTCCTCTTCTGCCTGTGGACCTCGAGGGTCTCGTCATCATCCTCCTCCCCGGCCGAATCACACTGGCGCCGCCTCCGCAGGATCGACCGGGTATCTCCAGGGGGCGCGGCCCCGGTCCCCTTCGGCGGTTGTCTCCCCACCGCGGTAGCGGCAGCCCCCACTGGCGCCACGACCTTTTCTCTCTGTGGCCCACGTCGAGTGGCAACCACTCTTTCCTTCTGCGGCCCGGAAGAGGATCCCTTTTTCCCCCCGCCCGCTTGTCCATCCGCCTGCACGCTGGGCAGACCGTCGGCCCCTAGGTGCGAGTGGTGCGGCATGGGCAGCGTCACCGGAACCTCGGATGCGCTCACCTCCAGCGTCTCCGGGTTCACAACTGTCATCTGGGCCGCCTCGCCTGAAGCATACATTGTCTCCAGGAAGTTGTCTATCTCCGCACGGTCCATGGCTTTGTCAAAGGCGTCACGGCTCGCTTTGTTGCCTGGCGGAGTCTCTGAGAACATGCAAACACCTGTCAGCTTTAACCAAGTTAACAAGAGATACAATGTGGCGGAGGTCTCTTACCAATGGCGCGCGTTAGCTGCTGATTGACCAACAGCTCCCAGCCGGTGAGGAGACGGAAGTCCAGCAAATTGCGGTTCTTCCAACAACCTTTGATGCGCGCAACCCGGCACTCTTCCTCACGCGTCAGATTGTAGCGCAGGCCCGCTGTAAAACAACAGAAGGTGTCAGTCAAACGATTGCAACATGTATACCATAAACCGCCAACTATGTTCAGCGGAGATCGACGGACAACCTCGGATTGGCTGAAACTCCGACTTAATCTAAAACGTCGGCTCCCCCTGGTTGGATTCCGCTTGATACTCCCACCCCGTCGTTGCCACGCAAAACGTCCCCCGCCAGTAGGACATCGAATTCCTCAAATTCTCTATCAGCTTGGGCGCTCCCTGCCGGCGGCTCAAATTTACTTGCCCCCTACAACCTTGGCGTTTAACGTACACCAGTTCGTAGAAATGCAAAACCTCCGCCACCGTCGGCCCCTCGCACCCGGATAGCCGCCACAAGGAGTTCATCGCCAGCATCAACCGCCACATGTTGGGACAGATCTGCCCAAAAGCGACGCCGAACTCACACACCAGGATCTGAAGGTTGGGCACTAGCGGCAACGTCACTCCTTGGCGGAATATTGCCTCGTGAACGGCGGCGAACCCCGCTGGAAGGATTGAGGCCTTCTCGTCCGCAGTCGGTTGACGCAGTTTCACAACTCCCGGCAGCCGGTATGTCCGTTTCATCCGATTGACCGCGGCGGCAGTCATCCGCCCTCCCGCCTCGTCGACGGGGGTCCCATCCGGGAGCACCCACGCCGATTCCGTTTCCTCCCCCGTCACGTTTCCCCCGTCAGCAGAACCACTGGCGGCACTATTACTTGCTAGCCGCTCCTCACTCCTCTCCCGCGCCGCAGCTTCCTCACCCGCCCTAGAACTCTCCGGACGCGACGTACGGCCCATGACAACTTCCCAGGGTATGGTTTGCAGCGGCTCGATGTCTAACGGCTCTGGCAGTGAGGTTCCTGCACGGGCAGACGGACGCAACGAGTCAATAAAAACCCTATCCGCCGCACTGATTGACACGTCAGACCCGGAGTCCTCACTGCTCGAGATCTCTACGACGTTGGCCATCCCAAAACCCTAAAACCCAAATCAGTTAGCCCACAGAAGAATCTAACCTATCCCTATATCAGGTATAGCACAGAAACACCACGAACAGCTACCCAGAAAATACCAAAATATGAACAAACCCCCCTCAACCCAGATTCAACCATCTAGCAAAACCCTAACTGACAACTCTCTGTTAAACACCGTCCCCTACCCTCAAATTTCATCTTACACCCCCGACGAACATCAAGAAACCCAGTTCAAACACCAATCCCAGACACAAACACCAATCCCATAAATCGACAAAAACACGAAACCAAAGAGAAGGATAACCAGAACACTCACCTCAGTCGTGAACTCTCTGGCGTGCTGGTACTCGCTGTGCCCCGACGACGGAAATTTTCGTCTCTCCGACCACGAGAACTCCACCAACGCACGGCACTCTCTGCAAATCTCGGCTGGGCAGAGCTTGAAGACGACAAACAGTTCGAATGGATTTTCTGATCTCCCTTCTCAATACGTTCCCCCCCTTTTATGTCAACGTCAGAGGCTTTTGGGTCGTCCGCTAGAAAACAACATCACACCCCAGCCGTACACGTGTCCCCTGTCCGCACTAACCCTCCGGGTTAACCGAGGCGTCGCCTCGGTTACGAAATCCATCATTACTCGCATTAATGACGAGAAGACGGCCGGACTAAGGAGACGCGTCTCCACACGCTAACCCTCTAGTTATTTGCCACGTGTCAAGGCGTATCACGAAAGCAATCCAGGGTACGCCCTTCTCCAAGTGAGTCTCCGCTGAGCGAAACCCCGCCAGCGGAACTTCTCACTTGTCTTCTCCAAGTGACGGTCTCCGCTGAGCGAAACTCCGCCAGCGGAACTTCTCGCTTGTCCTCTCCAAGTGAGTCTCCGCTGAGCGAAACCCCGCCAGCGGAACTTCTCACTTGTCCTCTCCAAGTGAGTCTCCGCTGAGCGAAACCCCGCCAGCGGAACTTCTCACTTGTCCTCTCCAAGTGACCGTCTCCGCTGGGCGGAACCCCGCCAGCGGAACTTTTTTCACTAGCTGTTATTCACGAAGTCTCCCTACAGCGGAACTTCTCCCTTGTCATCATACAAACGGGGCACCTTCCGCTACACACCTCTAGCGGAAACCTCTTTTATCTGGCAAGTCGCGTACTTTGTTCAGCGCGGTACCGCTCAATAAATTAACGCCAAGCACGTCCACTGGACGCTGTTTACTGCTGTGAACCAGCGGGGGGACTCACGCCAGCGGCGGATCCCGAGGCCACGCCTCATTCTGACAAATGACCGCCACGCGGCATTACAGTCAGATTGTCCCTACGGGACACGGGGACTAGTCAACAGTCTACGACGACCCTGATCAGGTACGTTGACCCCCGTCACTCGGGTCCTAAAGATTGGGTTCGCTACCCAACACCCTCTGCTCCGTGCAGCTCCCCCTCACCAAACAAATTTCGCGACCATCCGGAGGTCCATCTTAGCCGGGGAGTGGGGGACTCCCTGGGGGGCCTAGCAGGGGCCCACCCGAAAGGGTATAAAGCGTTTGCTCAGTAATATCCATGGTTGACAACGCACTGACGCTAATTATGCTTTTGCAAAAGTCTAGCGGAAGAAAACGCTTCACACCGCCGATCAACTCCCCAACCAAGATTGCCCTCCTTGACTGGGGACTTGGGGGACTTGTACCTACATGTACGTTGCAAAGCATAATTAGCTATAATCAGACACACTCATCGTACCGCCAGAGGTACCAACTATCATCAAAGGAGTAACCCACAGATAGGCAGCCAGGCGGGCCACGGCCTGAGCACAAGAGTTCCCCAGGATCACCGTTGACGCGCCGCCACGCACTCTGCCAAGACGGCATCAGAAGCTACTGAAACTGGGAACTGAAGCACATCAGTCCCACATCGAAAACAAGGAGAAGATCAGACATCTCCTCACCTATAAAAGGTCCTCTCTTCTCCCTTCATTAAATTACGCATTAACTCTCATTTATTACTGTGCTGCCTATATATCAACTGACTTAGGCATCGGAGAAGTGAAGACCGCCCAACGCGGTCTCCCTCTGACGCCTTGTCTTTCATTTGGCAGTTAGCAGGAATCACCAAGTACACAGAGTAGCGGTCCGCCCGCCGGACCCGCGTTAAACGAAGGTTTGGCTACCGCCAGACTTTGAGCATTAACAACAATGAAACACAAAAAACAACACAATTCACAACAACAATCTCTAAGATTATCCAAGCCTCTCTAGAGCAAACCTCTCTAAGAGCAGCTCCTCTCATTCTCTTTCTCTTACCGGTGATCACACTCCTAGTCCTAGTCTTCTCAGAAGCCGACTTTCAGTGCCACCAAACCCTCTGTCAACGTACTTCGATCCTAGTCTCCTCGGGAGCCGATTGTAGTACCACGACCACAACGGTTACGGAACCAGCCAAGCAAGGGTAACGCCCTCGCAAACCAGCCAAGCTAAAGTCACGCTTTAGCAAGTACTTCTCTCTACTTCCCGGTGATTTCGCTATGCTTAACCTACAACGTTGAGTATCGACTTGGTGACACAAGACAAAGTCCTCCAGCACGAGGCACAAAGAATCCTGCGACGAGGTTGGTGCTCTCCTCGTCTACAGTCGCTCAAAAGAAGTCAGGTCAAGGGACACCCCCAACGACCGCACCCGAACGGTGCTGGCACGCCCGCGCAGAAAAGAGACTGTTGACCAGCTGCAGCAAAATTGGAGCCAAACAGTTTTCACCCGTTGGGTTTGGATTACTCTGGGTCTAGGGTGTAGGGTCTTGGGGTGACCTAGGTTAGTTTTCAAACTGATCTAGTGACCCAAACCCAACGGATAAAAACAAACATAAAAAAACAGTTAATAGTGTCTGACGTAGTGACTAAGTGACCCAAGTGACTTAATTGGTGCACTTGCTCTAATAAAGGGTTTTTATTTATTTATATTTTTTTTATCGGTTTCTCAAAAAGTGAAGGGAAAAATGGGAGAGTCTTCAGTACACCGCATGAAGATACACACACCGTTGAGATTGAACAGTTTTAAGATTACTCCACGTATGGATGGCTGAGATAACATAATTATTGTATGTGGATTTGCACGGCAAGAATTTTTCGGGAAAAACTCAAAAAAGTAGTGTAAATGAGAGAACGATTAGACTCGAGACCAACTAGCCCGGAGCAAAGGCGAACTTGTTCCTACTCCTTCACTTGACAAAATTGCAGGCTGAAGGACCAGCAATGGCATCGGAGGTTGCTAGATTTCTCCAGAACAGTTTCGTAGACTCTCTGGACGAGGCAGAGTCTGAATTATCAGGTTCGGCTCTAATCTCTTACTTCAAAGCAATAAAAGATGTAGTGAAAGCTAAAGAGATAACGACCGACCCTGATCGTTACTCTGAAACTATACGTGTGCTCCACAAGCTCAACGACGCTTTGTCGGAGTACCGAATCTTTGAACTTGAGTGCAAGGACCTCAATAAGAAGCTTCTACTGTTCAACCCTTTCACATATTATTTCATCCGAAAGATGAAGAAGCAACTCAAAACAATAAGACAAGAGCTTGAGAGTGCGGCGGCCGCGCGAGAAGGAATCGACAATAGATTTGATCTCCAGGAGAAGTCCCAATCTATACATTCTTCAAACATTTTTGGATTTGTTGAGGAGGCAAAGCATATAGAGGGTTTGCTCTTCAGCTGTGCTACATTTACTGCAATTGCGATAGCGGGCATAGCTGGAGTGGGTAAGACTACACTAGTGCAGAAGGTTTTGGAGAGGAAGAAAGTGATAGATGGGTTTAAGTCTATATTTTGGTTAAGCTTTTCGGGCATGAAGGGGGAACAAGAACAGTATAATAGGTTGAGCGTTGAGACATGCATTGTTGATAATTTGGGCCATACCATAGAGGGGAAGATAGTTGGCCTTAGTGAGCTCTTGGAAAAGCTCAATCAACATTTATCAGGTAAAAGGTATTTGCTTGTGTTGGATGATATGTGGCGTCAGCATATTGACATTGGGAAGCGCTTACAGCGCGGATTGCCGAAGGGTAGTGGTGGTGCGGTCATCTTCACTACCAGGTTGAATGAAGTGGCTGAAAAGCTGGTGGAGCAAGATAAGTTGATTCATGTTCAGCCTTTGGACGGACAAAGTTGCTGGCTTATATTTCATGAGACTATGAAGAATAATGGGGAAAACTTGTACGCTTCACAACTCTACACTTTGAATAAGATTGAGGGTGAAATTAAGGATCAATGTCATGGTCTACCATCGGTCGCTAAGACACTCGCAAAAATCATTCCTGAACAGATTCGTGAGATTGAGTATTCTTCTCCACCTTTTCCTTTTTGCATTTTTCTTTTCATGCTCTGTTGTTCATGTGCTTGTTTATGTTGTGAATTTTATCATTACTTTGAGAATGTCTTACATGTTGTATTGAATTTCATGTTTATGAAAACAGTGTAGTGGAATGCTGCTTCGACTTTATCAGCCAAGTCTTTACCTTTCTCTATCTTGAACACTTTTCAATCACAGAGGAACATACATATGAACAAAGATCATACATAAGATATTTGTGATTATATAAAATCTTGTAGACCTAAACATCATATTAGATGTATTTCAATAAAAAAAAAAACATCATATTAGATGAACTCACAAAACTTCAAATGAAATTGTAGGTCCGAGCGCTTCTTGATGGATTTGTACATACCTGATGAACTTCTTAGAACTGATTTAGATGCTGAACCTGCTGTTTATATACCAAAGTGCCCCGTGTTAGTGTTTATTGATATGAAAAATGAACAGCTTGGAAGACTCTTGATTGAATTCCGCTACCGTCTAAATAAAGAACAGGTATTTCTTTTTCTTGAGTACTGTGATTCCTTCTGAAAAGGCGATATCATAATATATTTACGAAAAGAAATTTCAACCTTTCGTACAGTAAAGAAGCATGCCTTTCCTTTGTTGTTGAACATGTGCTTGATTTTTAGGTTTATGCTGTGCTGGAGCAAGGAGTAGAAGAAAAGAATCCTGAGGCAGTGCTAAGGGAGGTTTATGCTACTCTTGGAAAGCTTAAGCAAAAAAATTATAGTTTTGCTTCCAAAATTGAAAATGAGATGAGAATTGTCGTGAGTAACATCTTTTAAGTGCAATTACTCCTGATATACTTTATTTTTGCTTTATTTATTTTCTTTTGTTATGTTTTGGTTTCAGCGGCTATATTTCTAACATATATTTCTTTTCAGATAGTTGGCGGGGATGCTGTGGTAAATTGGATATTGGGAATTATCTGTGATCTAAAACTACCAGAGGCACCCTCCATTGTTCCAATACCACAGGGAACAGAAAATGACATCCCAGTTACGTTTGGATGGGTAGGACATTTAAACATATATAACAGCATAATGATAGGTGGAGCATGTTGTTGGTTTCTTGATATTGTTTTTAATGGCTTAGGCATGTTCTGAGATACGTTACTGCCAAAGTTGAGAAGTCCTAACTGACTTAGTATTGTATATATTTATTGATACCATGATATTTGCTTCCTTCTTATTCACATTTGAAAGCATATAACAGCATAATGATAGGTGGAACATGTTGTTAGTTTCTTTCTATTGTTTTTAATGGCTTAGGCATGTTCTGAGATACTTTACAGCCAAAGTTGAGAAGTCCTAACTAAATTAGTATTGTATATATTTATTGATGCCATGATATTTGCTTCCTTCTTATTGAGAAGTCAGCACATGATTCTTGTAAATGGTTTAATTACTACTTGCATACACAGATACACACACAAGTTTGGATACCTGTCTACGTCACGGTACTTTTTTGATTGGACTTATGCTGTTGATTGTTTTCATGGAAATAAATCTATTCATTGTCGTTGTTTTCTTTAGGATTCTGCTGATGGAGATTTGAATTGGTAGATGGGCTTTTGACTGAATTATTTTTTATTTATTTTATTTGTTTTTGGAAACACTTCATAGCAACAACCAGCGTAGGGTGGATATGGATAATCACACTTAATATTGAGGAACAGGGTTTATAATTTGCTTATATGTTTCTGCTGTATTTGAAAGAAACTGGAGAATAGTAGCTGCTGCCCTATGTTTCCTTCTTTGTTCGTCTTTCATTAGCAACATATATATTATTACACACACGCACACAGAGAGACAGACAGAGCAAAATTACCAATCAGCTCAATTTATTTATTTATTCTTTTTATTTGTTTTTGCTTGTTGACATGGCATGCAGTGTTTACTTTGTGCGCTATTTGCTAATTTGCAGAAGGAGTTGAAGGCTGATCGTCAATCAGTGACAACGTTCCTTAATGAAGAAGTAACAGTTGCAGAAAAGATGAAAACAGATAGGTTGGAGGTTATATCATTGTTTACTTATGGGAAACAATTCCATTTAAAAGAAGTTATAAGAAACTTATTTTTTTTGGGTTTGTTGTTTTTTGTTTTTGTTATTGGTGTTTTGCTTTATGAAAAGACAACAGAAACCTCCAGCTTCATATCGTGAGACAGAAAAGGGATAGATGATTCAATGAGAAATATTTTCTAATTTTTCTTGCTTATGGATTATAGAGTATATTTTGTATGCTTGTCAGAGTAGTAGCTCACAAAGCATTTAGATTTTTGATGGTGTTGGGTTGTATATAGGGCTGAATTGCAGATGGAGAGTATTAACCATGCTAGAAACTAACCAATCAGGAAATGTTGAAAAACTAAAGTGTATGTAAATTGGGTTATCTAGTTAAGTGGTTTTGATGAGTTAACTATAGAAGCAGAACATGTATAAGATATTTACTATAGCCTTGAACACGGTTTAGCTTACTGGGGACAGTGGTGTATATTGCCACAACTGCTCTTTCTATGTGACTTCCAATGAGGATAAAAAGACAAGATGGAAACTTACAGAAGCATGTTATTCTTTTCTAAAGCTGTTTCCTGTATTTTGATTGCGGGTGTCATGTAGACATGAGCTTTTTGTTGTAAAAAACTATCATTGATTGGAAGAATTAACACTTATTTCAGTTATTTGGTATTGCATGCTATTAAAAAATGTTTTTTGTTTTTGATGTTGTACTTGTTCCGCCAAGTACCAACTCGAGGTTATAGTACTTGTACTGACCACTGAAAACAAATATTACATATTGCCTTGTCATTTAATGATATTACTCTTTCCAAGGGGAAAAAAAAACCCTGATATTTAAACCTATGGCTTTCTGGCAGACTGATAGGAGAACAGAAAGCAAAGGTCAAGTAAAGTTTTTTTTGGTAGATTTGAAGACAGGCATGGGATGCAGTACTTACCATCTTGATCATCTTCTATTTTTCTCTTTGATATTTCGTATTTAACTGTGATTAATATTACATGCACATTTTGCTTTAATTCCGAGTTGTTTATGTATAGAGGAGAGGAGATAATTTAAATGGGGAAGTGAAATTGGCACCAGCTTTCCTACAAACCACCACCCCCTTCATGCACATGTCCATTGAAAAATTACTCATGGAGGGGGTGTGGTCTGTAAAGAAAGGGGTGCCAATTTCACCCCCCCTTTAAGTAAAAGGTATGGTCCTAAATAAATAGTTGAATGCTACTATATGCTCTGATCAGTTAATTAGCAGGCATTATGAGTTTTTAAAGTTCATGAAGAGTATAACTTTTTTCCAGATTGCTGACTGCCTACATCTCTGGTTATGTTGGCAAGGACACAAATGTGGAGTCCAGTGTATTATGTTTTTATGTCATTTTATGATAATTTCTTTTGATCACTTACTTTGCATTTTTCTAGGGAATACATATGTTCCCTCTTTTCGTAGAAGTATTCCTTTTAGCACAAAGACCAATCTTCTAATAAATTGCTTACGATTCAGTTTTTTCGACTTATTATTTACTTACTTTCAAAAAGAGCTTTTTTCAATGTTAAGAAATTTTAGGATACTTTGGCAAAGTATGCAGTTTTCTATTATTTTATTTTATAATATATCATTTTATTTTATTTATGGTTGTTGTTGAGTGGTAATATTATTTGTTGTTTTAATTGATTTCAGCTGGCATATTCTCATTAAGATGAAACCCACTCCAAGTTCTACACCTCAGCAAGAAATACCACCTTCTTTACATGTATTTCGCCGTGTTTCCGAAGGGGTTACGCAAATCACGGTATCTGCTCGATTTCTTTTCTTGTTTTTCATTGTGTTATATCATACCACTTCATGAACTCCCTTTTCTTCCTTTTGGCTGTCATCTTATATTCTCAGTGGCTGGGAATGCTAATCTTTTAATAGGAAACAGAAATTTATTAAAAAGAGAGAATGTACAGAACAGCCCAACAAGAAATTTACCAAATCAAAGGAGTGTACAGCTGAAAATGAAAGAAAAGAACTTCAGCAAAAACAAAGACGATAAAGAAGTACACTAAATCAAACCAACCAAAATGAAGACAATAAACAACAGCTGCTGTCAAGTATAAAAAGGAGGGGTTCTTATTTTCGAAGAAACTTATGCCCATAAATACCCCATAAAGTATCTATATCCTCCTCCATCACATCCTGAAAGATCATTTTCCTTCCGTATCATCCAAATAATGCAAAAGATAGCCATCACAGCACTTCTTCCTATCATTTTCTTATTTCTCCCACGGAAAATTTACCTTTCACTCATAAGGGCCACAGAAGCAGCTGGAGTGGTCCAACACAATGTAGCCTCCCGAAACAGTCTTCTCAAGATCATAAAGTCATCAGACAATGCAAAGATAGGCAGCACACAATCTGCTGATGATATGCTGTACTTTATACTGTTTTTATCTGTTTTTTTTTATTGTACTTCTATCTTAGGATAATCTCACATTGTGCGGAGGAGTTTGGAACTACTTCAGCTTGGGTAAGAGCTCCCTTTCCATTTTTTAGAAATTTTTGTCTCTTTTTTGTTTTTTTTGTTTATTTTTTTTATATTTTTTTTTATTGTTTTTTTGGGTAGGATGCTTTGCTCCTGTCACATGCTCCCATGTTTCATGCAGATGTATCCATGTATATAATATATAACTATCACGGACATTCTAGAAAAAGGTTCTAGAAAGTTTTTCTTTGTTCTGATCAAACAACTAGTAGATGACAACAAGATCGAACTTGGGTCCTCCCGCTTATGAAGGGAAGATTTATGCCACTAGACTAAATGGTCGTGGGCAGGAAAACGGTATTCAAGAAATTTAAATATCACATATATATTGAGAGCGGTAGTCATAAAGAATTAGCATTATCATTTACCTTGGAATGATGAAGCACTTGGACAGTCTTTAGTCTAATGAAGCCTTTTGGGACACTGTGACCATAAGATAAGATGTAGTTGAAAGAAATGACAAGAAGGCTGAAGAGATTAAGTTCAATGTATTGCTACTTGATTGTTAAAGCCATAAGAAAATAGAAGTAAGAAGGGGTTCAATGACTTCACATCAGACTATTAAAAATGCAGAATTTAGAAGGTAGCTTGGTCTAGATTAGAGGTTTCTACAGATTGGGAGGTTATGTTCTGCAATGTCAGACAGCGCCTTTTAATACGATCATATTGCTGTGATCAGTTAGAATGGGAAATCAAAAAATAACAAATGAGGTCCAGCACACCAAGAGAATCACACACTAATAACAACAAAAGAACACCAAAATAAAGCGGTTCAGTTAATTTGCCTACGTCCGCAGGGCAGCAACCAAGACTTCCAGTATATAAATAATGGGTACAAAATCTTACCAAGCCCACAAGGCAATAACAGACTCTAGAAAGAATAAGAATAAGGACACACACACACTCTCTCTCTCGTCTAATGTATTCACATAGACTGGTTTTCTCTCGCTCTAATGGCTAGAGCAATATTCTCTCACCCTCTCCATGGGGTGGAATTCCCTTTCGCTACCCTCTCACTCTCTCCCCGGAGTGGAAATGGCTCCTTGTAGCCACTGAAACAATGACACCAGCACCAGTAAAATTAAAGATTTGAAAAATTAGGTATCCAAGCCGATACCAATTGGCAATACTTGGAGAGGCCCAACACACGAACAATGTATGTAGGGCCATGGACTGTTCAGATTTGAGAACTTGCTGCTAGAGAAAATATATTTCTATTGGTTATTCTCAAGTTGATATGGCAGGCCACTGTTCCAATGAGGTGCAAGATTAATATGTGTTGCAATTACATGAAAGAATAAATACCTTGACATGCTTGAGAAAAGAAGTCACTTTGCATGTATATCTCTGGGTGTGTGAGGTGCTAACTGCAGAAATGTGAGAACTAGGTGGACCATAGGTTTTTCAACTGTAGAGTCATAGCCAGATTTGTTTTTGGTTCTTGTTCGGTTTTGGTGTGGTGTGTGCGATAAGCCAAAACCAGGTTCTGTCTGATTGAGGAAGCTGTCAAAAAAGTGCTTTTATTTTTTAGGTATTTTCTGCTTTGGATCTTTTGTGGTGTAGTTGGTTGGAACTGAACAAGAGAATATTCAGTGATATGAAGGAGAAAGTAGGAGCAGTTTGGTAGAAAGTTAGCCCCTCCATCTGGTTATCTCTGTCAACACTTTCTTTTAGCTTAGATAAATCTCATAATTGTTTGGGAGTGGAGGCTCTTGGTATTTGTCTATTTTGCTTCTTCTTCTTACTATTATTATTTTTTTTTTTCCGGCAATGAAATGTGAGCAAGACAAGTAGAGAATAGATGTCTTAATTGACATGGGGTTCATAAATTCATTTGTTAAGATAAAAGTCCTACTTTAAATATGTTGTGTTATGATATTACACTTTAGTGTCTTCATATTTGTTCAAGAATGTAGGATAAGTACACTGTCTGATGAATTTTTTTTTTCTCCTTTATTTTTCTATAGGAGTTGATGCTCCAAGATCGTATGCACCTTACTGCTTTCATCCTAATGCAAGGTAGTCATTTAGCTTTTTCCCTTGTAATTTTAAAAGTTTTTCTTAAAAGATTTTGTGTAATGTGTTATTATCATTCTGATTTCCTTTTTCTTCTTCTTTTTTGGTCTGAGTGTGATTTGTACTATTTCTTAAGCTTAACAGTTGAAGATGATGCAAGTAATTAAGATGTAGTTCTTGGTAGTTGTTTGTTTTGCTTTAATGTCTTTATTCAATGTTGTTTAGAGAGTCTAAGAGGGTAGTTGTCTGATAGCTGTCTTAGCATTTAATGTAATCTGGGAATTAGGAGTCTTTAATGTTGTTTGTGGGGCTCTGGAAAGGTCTAGGGAATGTCTCTATTTTGGTTATGGTTCAAGTAGAGTTTTCCCACCACAACGTACTTACCTAGATTGTTGACTAAGATCTATAATACTTGAAAAAGACAAGTAATTCAGCACATGAATATTCCGCACATGAATTATTGATATCCAAGGTACTGTCTTGGGGGATTTTAAAGTTGCTGTAAGCTTTCTATTATCTCTGTCAGCATCTGTGCTGCTGCTGTTTTATTGCTGTATGTACACAATGAAATCAAGGGAGTTGGGCCAGTGGGATTCGAACAGCTGGGAACATAGTTCAGTAATTACGAAAAGCAGATTTGGTATCTAAATTCGAATTTTGGACCATCTTGTCTTGGGAATAAGAAACGGCGCAGCTAAAGTTGGTGATGTTAGGGGGCATTATTGATCGTTTGCACAAGCTGTTTCAAGCTTTGCCATATCTGGAGAAAAGTCTCCTTGGATGAGATTTTGGAACTGAGGATTGGATTGCATGTGCATGATTGTTTCAAACTTTCAATGGAAAAAGACAAACCCTGAAGCTGTCTTTTTCTTCAATATAAAGCCCTCCATCAACATCGCTGTCATGTACTTTAACCTGCTTAGGTGGACACCCTACCTGTCCCATTTTCAACCCGTCCAAGTTCATTTGGAATGCTATGGTACACTCAATGGTACAGCTGCTACATTTGTTATTGTTCGTGGGGAGGTAAATGTGATTTTTTTCAAAACGGAAAGGCCTAACTTCAGCCTATCTCCTCAGTTGTGCATTTTGTTAAAGAGGCACACGGACTTATTTCAGGAAACATGCTGTAGTACCTAATACATATACAAATTTTGCAGGTGAATTAATAATTGAGGATGGAAAATATAGTCGTAAAATAGTTTGTGTTAGATACTTGTCCAATTGATAGTTTAGTTGTTGAAATGTAAGTTAATTGGTCACAATGTCTTTAGGTTAAAGTTTCTACTCTTTTCCTTCAAGTTAGCATAACTAAACACTTAGGTCTTGATACAATTATGTTTAGGGCAAGCTGGATAAACCATTCTATTATGAATAACCTTTATACTTATTACAGCGTCACTCTGGTATTTAGTTTTATTATTTATTTCTTATATTTATTATTATTATTATTATTATTATTATTTTATCATTGTTATTGTTATTGTATTGGTTCTGAATAGCTCCTTTTTCTTTTTCTTTTTTTTCCTTAAACAGGACTTTAAACTCGCTTGCGAAGGTATGGATTATTAAAGATGGCAAGTGGGAATTACTTAGCATTCCGAGTAGGTAATCTACCAAATTTAAATCCACCTCATATTATTGCTTTTAAATACTCAATGCTCACATCTTAAAATGATTACTCTCTTGAGTTTCCCCAAAATAGAACGATCTTATTTGTTGTGTAATTGAATATCTTTTTGTGGTGTGATACTGTCAGGAAGCATGCTTCTTCATACTCATCTTAGTGTGTTGTATGAAAGCAGAAAGATAATTTTTGATTTTTCTCTGCGTCTTTCAGTCATTTTTTTTTCTCTTTTCTGAATTTTGAATTAATATTAGTTGATTTTCATTACTGTATCAGGTAGTGAGGAAATGATATCGAGTTGTTTACAGTAGTATCCTTAGTCTATTGTTGTACGAATGGGAGGAAAGGAGACTGCTTTGTAATCTGTACACATATATTAGATGGAAGTCGTGGTATCCTCCACCAGTATAGTGTACAGACTACAAAGCACAGCCCCTTAGTCGCATAAGGATGGAAATATGCTAATATACTGAAACAAGTCGATATCATTCTGATATCATCTAGTATATCTATGAATAGACTATAAAGCTATGGACGGCAAGTTCTGATGTTATAAATACCAAAAGAAACTAACAATCTATCTTTCCTTAGAATCATTTTATGGCTTGTTAGATTTTACATGAGAGAATGGTTTAGGGTTGAGAATCCAATCATTGGATAAAGTTACCATTACAAGTACTGTTTATCACATTACTAATAAAAAAGGGAATGCTGCAATAGTTTTGATCTCTTAATATGATCGTAAATATCAATAAATCAACTTTATTGCCAATATACCCCCAAATTTGGTCATAGTAATTGATTTGCACCCCGAACTTGCAATTGCAAAGTTAGCACCCTTTACCTGGCAAAAGTTGTCAATTTACACCCTCAAGGTCAAATTAGAGGTTTTTGATCTGTAATTTCATCAAATTAGGGGATGTTTCATCCATAATTCCGTCAATTTACACCGTTCCCGTCAAATTAGGGAATTTCCATCCATCTTTTCAATAATTTTTTTTTTTCATCATCTTCTTCTAACATTTTTTTCAAACTTGATTGATTTTGTTCTTGATTTTGAATTTTAATCTTTAATTTGCCACCATCAGCAGACAAAAGGACCGTATAAGTATCACTTCACCTACTAACGGAAATAAAGATGAAAACTGTTTGATTTGATGAAGAGGCGAATTGACAATTCATGTCAACTAAGGAGCGTAAGATTTCACAATGGCAAGTTCAGGGTGAAAATTTGACAATTATGACCAAATTCAAGGGGCTATTAGCGTATAAGCCATAAAATATTTACGCACATGAGTATCCATGGGCAAATGGATTGCAGGGGAACAGAAGTACATGCATTTGCACCTACGCCAACTTGGTACGATAATTCTAAGTTAATGTATGTTTGGTGTACAGAATCAAGTCAATTATTTGTCTTAACTTGCCAACCTATCTTGGCGAACCAAGTCCTTGGGGAACACCAAACATGAAGAAAGATCGAGAAGTGAGGATTTTTCTTTTTTCCCAGTTAGTTTCTATTATTTTAAGATGCACGGTAATTTTTAATTTTTTCACTTCATCAATGAATTTTCATTGTTGAAAATTGAACTACAGAGACTCCTGAAGCCATCCTTCATCGATGATGGGCATCTTGAAATTATTGGCCTGACAGATGTTTTGCTTGCTCAGAATGAACATATTCGCCTTGGTCAGGTCATATCATCACATTTTTCTTTTTTCTTTTTACACTTTCAAATCAATATCTAAATGCTTAATTAAGAGTTGTTTATCTTATGAATTGAACATACCTTCATGGGATGCTAGTAATAAATATAATCTTTAGTTATTTGCCATGAGGTCTTCTTAATCAATCTAATGTGAGCTAGGATAGTCTGCCTGATTGTGTTACCTTATTTCTTGAACGGTATATTTTTTGGAAGGAGAAAGAAAGGGTTGTTTCTAGGGAGATGTACATGGATGGCAGTGTTTTGTGTCTTATGGTTGAAGAGAACAAATATTAGAATGTGAGAGGGCATGAGCTTGTTATTTTGTGCAGTAGAGTCCCTTTCTGGGCATTATTATGGCCTTCAACCTTATACTTTTTGCTATGTACTTGTTCGGTGTTTCTGATGCTGGATATGACTCAATTTTTTGACAAGTAGGAAGGACAATTTTGATATATAGCATCCATGTGCCTAAATTGACAGCCAATACCAATGTAGTAGCTAGTTGGTAGCCTTATATCTAGTTTATTAAATTCTCCTACTGAAGTCACCAAGGAATGAACTTTATGTGTAATCTTTTATCCAATTCACAGGGCTGATTGATTATGCTTTGCCACCTTTCTGTTAGGTACGGGGAATTCGGTTTGAGTTTATTAAGGATGCAGCAGAATCTGTAAACATGAAGATTGATGGAGCACCATGGAAAAAAATTCCACTTGAGGGTATCATTGAGATTGAAATGTCTTACCATGGTCAAGTCAACATTCTTGCCAATGGAGATTGCCCTGCAAAAAGAAGTAACCATAACTCCTCACAGCCCCGTGCTTCTGGAGTTGAAGATGATAATGCACCCTGTGCTTCCCAAACTGATGATGATACAAATGCTAAAGATAACTCTGAAGCATATAAGAAGTTTACCGCAACAAGGACATTCAAAATCTCATAATCCTATAGCCAACACCATCAGCATTTTACTCATCCAACCCCTTGCTTGAATTTACTGGGTAATGAAAAATATGGGCTAGTGCTTGGATATCTTATATAGAGTGATGAAAGCCAAATACAGGATCTGATTAGTTGGAGAGATTGCCCCTTCGATTGATGTATGCTAAGTAGCTTGGAATTGAAACTATTATTCAACCTGTGAGATTTTTTTTTTCCCCTTTTTGTTGAGAAATGTCAGTACCCTGATAATTGAAAAGGTTCACACATAATGATCTATCAGAATCACCATTTCAAAGTAAACCCATCCCCAGCCAGAGAAGTCCATACAAAACCCATGAGGAAATCAAGAGCATGGGGCGTGGGGCACTCCACAATTGCCAGATCTTTCACTTTATTTAAACTCCCCGTTGGCCTACTTTGGTGGGTAGACAATAAGATACTACATCTAAAGGAGCATGGGGCATTCTTTCTTGGCTAGTTGTTGGAGATAGTTGGATTTTGGAACCCTTTGGATAGTTGTCTGAGGTATCTCAAGTTTTTTTTTTTTTTTTTTTTTTTTAACTGTGCAAATGAAGGATAAATCTCAATGACTTGAGATACCCCAACTGCTCCCTGAGATATACTGATGTACTAGCAAAACCAAAGGTAGGTATGGCAGCAAAATCTTTGCTCAGTACCCAAGTAATATGAACAAATCTTTTGACAAAAAAAGAAAGAAAGTATATAACTGTTTAAGGAAAACTGAATTGAAAGAGAATTGAGTTGTACTTTCATTGATAATAGGGGTCTTTTTATATAGAGGATTACAAGACATAGAATCAGAGTTGTACAAGGAAAGATAATCGTACAATTAATCGGATATCTATGAATATCTCCGAGAATATTTCTAATTCAAAACTCTATTACAACTAGATCAAGTAACCTAGAGTTTGGGCCAGACACATATTCTGAATTTACCTGAACACTCCTCCTTGTGTCGCCCAAACGTGGTGCTCCTCTTGTTGTCTCATTAAAAACCTTACCGAGTAACAAAAATCTAGTGGGACAAAAATAACCTCGGTCGAAGGGGAAAAAGAGCACAACACACCATTCACGTTTCGAGACCATACGTGTAGACATCTCCCCCTGATGTCTGCATCTCCCCTTGATGACTACGGTCATGGGAGTTCGGATAACTTCCACAAACGATGCTACCAACACGTTTTTCAAAAGTAGAATTTAGGCAATGACTTAGTGAGCAAGTCTGCCCTTAAATCGAACCTAGTTCATTTTGATCTTAAGGAGAGTCTGTTCTTGCTGATTATGCTTGGTGTTGTCGTAATTGATGTAGTCTTACTTCATTTGTTCAAAACAAGCAGCATTATCCTCATAAATGCTCGTAGGCTCATTTGTGGTAGATTTCAAACCACAATTGCTTCGAACATGCGTAATTATGGATCCAATCCATATACATTCACGAACCACTTAGTGAAGAGCAAAAATCTCTGCATGGTTCGAAGTAGTGTCTAGGGTCTATCCTGTAAACCTTCAAGATATCACGGTCTTTACCCATGGTGAACACATAACTAGTTTGAGAATGACCTTTGTGTGGGTCAGAGAAATACCCAACATCAGCAAAACCTTCCAAAACACATGTCATTTTGGGATGGGGATAGAGAACGCAGACCAGTGTTGGCGGCGTTCCTGGTGTGTGATGGGTCCAAATCCATCGTCTATCTGTAGGGATAGAACAAGCCCATATCAATCGTACATCTCAAGTACCGAAAGATATCTTTTACAGCAATCCAATGGCGCCACATTGGCGCAGAGCTATACCTTAACTAACAAGTTCACGACAAATGAGATGTCCGGTCTTGTGCATTGAGCTAAGTAAAATAATGCGCCTATTGTACTTAAGTAAGGCACTTATGCCTCTAGCACATCTTCGTCATCATCCTTTGGACGAAGGGGATCATTTTCAGGATCAAGACTACGGACGATCATGGGGTGCTTGAAGGTTTGACCTTATCAAAATGCCTAAGCATCTATCAACATGATGCTCAAGTTCCAAATTGAGACATAATCGTGTTCTCCCAAAATCCTTCATCTCAAAATCGAATCTCAAGTGTTCAGCGGTTTTCCTTAACTCTTTAAGGACTTCCAATGAAGATCATGTCCAACATGAACCGCGATGGAATCCGAAACTTGTTATGGAAACGCGTGGGCATATTCCTTCCCAATCAAGTAGTCACTTTCGTGAGCGTTTCAGCCTCTTTGTAAAACGCGCTCCGTGGTCTAGAGCCACTTGACTTGGGTAAATGAAGTTCATCATAAACCTTCATGTATATTTCGTATCTAGATCTCATAGAGATACGTAGTGACCACATTCGTAAGCTGCATGTTCAGTTATTCGGAAACTACCAAACTGACAGGGTAGTGGAGTGCAATGACATCCATTACGAGAGAATATGTTTCGTCGTAGTCGATTCCAGGGCGTTTTGTGAGAAGCCTAGCGCCATAAGGCGAGATTACCATCTCTTTTTCTCATCACGCTTTCTAACGAAAACCTATTAGTCAATAGATTTTATGTCAGGAGGTGTTGGCATCACTGGCTCAAAAACCTTCCTCTTCGTTAGAGAATCCAACTTAACCTGGATCGCATCTTTCTATTTAGGCCAAATCTCTCTACGTTGACATTCATTCATCAATGGAGCGTGGTTCGATATCATCTGACTTAACAAACTCATGCCCTGTGAAATGCACGAATACATCACGTCTCATGTACACTAGTGTAATTTTCACAGAACTTTATATCCCTAATAATAGTTTCTGACGTTGAGGCGTCTCCCAACGATAACCATAATTCGGAAGATTCTCATGAGACAGATTTTGAGTGTTGATGATCAAAGGATTGTAATATATATGCCAAAGTATCCTTCGAACCCACGGGCCTTCCACGCATCCTAGCTGGGGCCATGGCCTTTAACACTAGAGTGCCACTCTCTTTGGCGTTGGCGCCATGCCTACCTCCGTGTAGGGTGGCGCCACGTCCTGTCGTAGGGACGTCCTTCTTTGCAGGCATATTTGCAGCAGATATGTGTGATCTCTGTTTGAACCCAAAATGAGCATTTTGGCCTGACAAGGAGTGTCTTGAAAAAATTGAGCCAATATCAGTGGCTCAAGCTATATATTGTCGACAAGTTCGAAATATATTATTTAGAGGCTAAATAAAGCCTACTATGGAAGATTATGCGAGCTGCAAGAAAAGGAAATGATGGAAGCATGAAAATGAAAAGTCAACTTTAACACATTTTCCTACTTCAGCTAGGAGAAACCGAGCTAAACAAGGAAGGAAGGGCGGCAGACTAACCAAACGAAATCCAAATGAGCTAAAACTTTCCAGATTAATTCTAGACATCCCAAAGATCATTTCTTATGAAGAATGCCAGAGCTAGTTTTGAGTGGAAAGCCTTCAAACAATCAGTCCAATTTTATACAGAAACAAAACTGGAAAACTGGACCTGTAAGGAGTCCAGCGGCGTTTCCGGCCCAACCACATGGAATTACCCTCTGAAATTTCACCACAATGATCTACACTCATTGTGGATCATTTGATATGAAGAAGTCCAAGGCCCATTCTGATTTCTTGGTAGAGATATAATTGAAGGAATAAAGGAGCAGAAAGTGACTCCATTAAACCTACCTTATTCCATTAAACCTCCATCATGATTTGTTTAAAGCCAAGCACTATGGCTTGGTAGCCTATATATAGAGGCTATAACAAGTACCAATAGACAACACAATTCATCAAACAATCTCTAAGATTATCCAAGCCTCTCCAGAGCAACCTCTCTCCTTCTCTTACCGGTGACCACACTCCAGTCCCAGAATCCTCAAGAGCCGACTGTCAATACCACCAAACCCTCTGTCAACGTACTTCGGTCCTAGTCTCCTCGGGAGCCGACTGTAGTACCGCAACCACAATGGTTACAGAACCAGCCAAGCAAGGGTAATGCCCTCGCAGGACAACACAATTCATCAATACATCTCTAAGATCATCCAAGTCTCTCTAGAGCTACCCCTCTCCTTCTCTTACCGGTGACCACACTCCAGTCCCAGAATCCTCAGGAGCCGACTGTCAGTGCCACCAAACCCTCTGTCAACGTGCTTCGGTCCTAGTCTCCTCAGGAGCCGACTGTAGTACCGTGACCACAACGGTTACGGAACCAACCAAGCAAGGGTAACGCCCTCGCAAACCAGCCAAGCTAAAGTCACGCTTTAGCAAGTTCTCCCCACTTCCCAGTGATTTTCGCTCTGCTCGATCTATGACGTCGAGTATCGATTCTGATTTTGAAGAAACTCAGCAAAAGTCCTCGCCACGAGGCACAAAGAATCCCACGACGAGGTTGGTGCTCTCCTCGTCTACAATCGCTTGAAAGAAGTTAGGTCAAGGGACACCCCCGACGACCGCACCCGAACTGTGCTGGCATGCCCGCGCGCAGAAAAGAGACTGTTGACCAGCTGCAGCAAAATTGGAACCAAACATTTTGGCACGCCCAATGGGACTTGCACCAGAGTCTTTTTGTATTCACCATCATTGGGATGCCAGGGGAAGATCTTTACCAAAGGAACTTTCTAAAGTGACAAGATGGCCAATGTTGCCACCACTGGTAATACTGACATTAGTGATGAGTTCGAAGCCCTCATCATCCTAGAGGGTGCTAGCATCGACGAGCGACTCCGCATCCTTATGATCAACAGTGATAACTATCGGAAGCATTTGGCTACGTCGATTGCGAGGACGGAACACCGTCTTCGCGACTTCGACCAGCGCATTGCCCAGCGTGCTCGGGAGGCTAGAGAGCAATCCCAAGAGTTCCTCGCGAGCAGTTGCAAAGAGGCTATAGCAGAGTTCGCGACCTTGCGCAAGGAAGATTCCATCTTGGCTACTCAAGTCAGTTCGCATCAAAGCAAATTGGAAAGTCAAGAATCTGCACGCAAAGAGGTTGTTTCTGAGGTTGAATTGCCTACAGGTGGCGATAAACCTACACGCCTCATTGGTGAATTACAACCTTACACAGAGGTTGTGCATGGAGAAGACGGTCCACATGAATGTTCTTCTAACAATGAAATTGTCTCTGAACAGATAGCTGATTTCTCCACTAATCAAGCCAAATACGTGGCTACTGATCAGATGCATGGGGGGCAAGATGCAGCCCATGTTGATTCCATAGATCAACATAAGCAGATGCATAATCAATTTAATTGTGACTCTGCTGCTAGACGTGATCATGATCATGCAGAGGACCAATAAGGCATGGCCCACTTAATTATCAATTTAGCCTTGGCCATGCTACTGGACGTCATGGGGAAGATGATCAAAATCATGGCCAACTTTATTATAAATTAAGTTGTGATCTTGAGAAGCCAATCTGTGGCTTTATTAATAAAGTCAACTTGAAGTTCTTCAAGTATGCTTCAAGGCCAGGCGGTGGCTTTGATATATGTGGAGAACACATCTACAACCCACGTTGTAAGAATGGCCAGAATAATTATTCTAGTGGCCAATTTGTCCTTCGCGAATGTAAATTCGAGTATCATCAATACAAGTTAATTCTTGTATACAATTATTCAACTCTAAATTTCCTGCAAAAGAAATTTGTTTATGATACTAAATAGTCCATAGAGGCGTCTCAATATGATGCCTGGAAGGAAAATATATAGAGGCATTTAATATGCCTAGTATGGTATTAGCAATGGAAGAGGTCAAATCAATATTATTGCCAATAATTGTGGCGAAAAGCTGGGTTGCGAATTGTTGGCAACGAAGTGGGTTTAATTACATTGCCTCGCGAATGAATGGTTCGCGAAGGAAGACTGGTGATTAATATATGTATGCTCACTGTTCATATATATATAAGTAAGAGGGAGAGAGGCCATCCAACAGATGTACTTGCAGCGAAAGTGTGCATATGCCATGATTTTTGACGATACGTGTCATTCCAAGAGGTGGCGAATGGTGGAAACACTTATTTATTTCTGGCGCCGTTGCCAGGGATTGAAAAATCTCCATGTAAATCACACCACTATTAAGAAGTTGAGGTTGGTAAGGGGTTGTGAATCATAACGGAATAGGTGAAGTCTCTTTTGTTAATATTGGCCTAAACTCCTTATTGGTGCCTAGTTCAGGTCCCTTAAGGTTAAGGGCGGCTTTTATTAACACTTGTTGAACTGTCTTCACACTTATGACCTTTCTCATCTTAGTAAGTATAGCCTATGTGAAATGGTGTCTAGAAATTAAAGGGGACAACGTTCATGACAGGTTCTTGAATCCAGAAGTGCGTGCAAATGGGCTTAAACCACTATGTGGGAGTAGCTCATGCCAAAATGGATTCTGCCTCTCTTGTTCGCCCTCCCCCACCTGGTCATTTCAGTAAGGTTGCCCAAAGGATTTGAAAGAAAATTTGTGTCTAGGCGACTATACTTGGGCCGCATGTCTAAACCTTGATTCACATTGTCTTATTGAATTAAACTACTTATTTAAAAAAAAAAAAAAAAAAAAAATTAGTGCGATCCAAAATTACTAAGGAGTCGAAAGACTGAGGGATTAATTTGTTAGACAGTTTCTTCGCATAAGACATAGGGGAAAATTCTAGTGTTCCTACACTCGCGGAGCCCATTCATGAAGGCCTGTTTTTGAGGCCCATAATCGTTTCTTCGCTACGCCTAGCAACGCTAGGGGGGCAACACTACACTATACTAAGCTGAGTCAGCGGCTCCAGAAAATTTTTACAGCTTTGTCTCTTCTCTAGTAGAGAAAACACCTTCGCGGGAAAATAGGGTCGAGCCGTAGGAGTTGAGGCTGAGCTCAAGGGAAATGTGAGAGCCACCGTTGTAGCCGCCCCATCCACCGGAGTAGTAGCTGTAGCCGGTACCTCCCTCGGAAGTAGTCTTCATGTTGCCAAAGATGTCCTCACCATGCATGGGGAACAGAGGAAGGGTTTCAATCTCCATGTTCATAGATCCATAACCACCATAGTTCCCCATCTGCCCTTTAAAAGCAATCATCACACCAGCTGAAGAAGCAGAAGCAGATGCAGAAGATCCGAAGTTAATATACTGATCCTCAGGTTTCCAATTGGTACCATTACCATTACCAACAAGCCCTGATCTTTGCATGGGCACATGAACATCCGAAGTGATCTTCTTCTTTTGCTTCTCCCGAGCCCTGTGGTTCCTGAACCAATAATAGACGTTCTTGATCTCGATATTTCCGTACCGTTTCAGCTGGAGACAGATCCTCTGAATCTGCTCTGTAGTTGGGGACCTAACTCCCTTGTTGTAGAAAAGCTCCTTGAGGATTCTTATTTGATCTGTAGTGGGATTCCACCTAGTACTGGTCTGCCTGCAAAGCCTGTTAGCACTACTCCCGGCTGCTTTGTTTCTTCCTCCATCCTCGGTTGGTTGCTGGGTTTGTGTTTCCATTGGTAATGGGATAAAAAAATGCGAGAATTGAAGAGTGGTGATGATGAGTAATTAAGAAAGATTGCTGTTAGAAATATTGGGAAGGACTGAAGATCTGAGAGAGAAGGACTGAAGTTGACAGAGAGGTGTTCGTAAAAAAGGAAGGGTATTATTGAGGATCTGAAACTCAGAGGAAGGTTTTTGGCGTGAACGTTCCCATCCCCAGAATGTACCTATTTATAGGAACAGGGCATGCAAATCTCCACCCTTGGATGGGCAGTCAAAGAGTCAAACTAAGTGTCAGTAAATCTTGATTAAAGTTGCCCTAAATCTCGGAAAAGAAGCGATTATTGGCGCGTGGGGGAACCGAACGGTTTTCGAGGAGGTAACTGTTCCATTTTCAATATTATCTTCTCACGGTGGAATTAACCAAACGGTTTTCGAGGAGGTAACTATTCTATTCATGAGATTATTTTTTTCACGACTGTTGTTTTTTAACAAGTGATTAATGCCTTAAATATCGGAAAAGAAGGGACTATTGGCGCGTGAGGGAACCGAACGGTTTTCGAGAAGGTAACTGTTCCATTGTCAATATTATCTTCTTATGGTGGAGTTTTCAACAGTTAGTTAATGCGAAGTTAAAAAATCATTAAGAAGATAAAACCAAGAGTTTTGAGTTGGGGCCTATATTTGGGGCCTTGCGAAACACAATTATTGGCTCATCACGGATATTTGAATATCAAGATAAGAAAATATTATTGTATTCATAAAGTGGCTTTGCGGCCAAAAGCAGTACATTCATTACAAAGCCAAAGGTGGCTAAAATACAAAACAGAAATCTTCGGATATCTTCCAAGCCCCCTCAATTGGAAGTAGCTATGGAATCCAACGTCGGGTTGAGCCGCGCTATTATCTCCGGGAGGGGCAGAGAGTGAAGGAACCGAATATCGGCTTGAGTCTCTGCACCCCCTTTAGCCTTGGTAACCACCATTAGTTGGACGTGAAGTATGGGAACAGCCATTTTGTAGCTTGAACCCATTCCTTCAAAGAGTCCATCCTTTCTCATCCCTCCAAGATTCTGTCAAGAAGAGAGAGGGGGAGAAGGAGGTGATAACCAAAGCCCCTTCCATCTGGAGGGCACAACACGGGCCGGGTCCAGAAGGAAGGAAATCGAGGAAGGATCTTTGGCCTCAATGTGGCTTTCCTTCCTTCCCCGATTTGCTCCAAGTGGGGGATCCTAACAAAGATGATCTCGCATGACCAGGAGATCCCACACTAATGGAGCTCCCTGTGCTTCTTTTCCCCTGAAAGCCTATACATTCCATCCAGGCTGTCAAAGGTAAAAAACACGGGGTTGCCTAAGATTACGCCATAAGGCCTAACCCAGGCTTAAGATTACGCCATAAAGCATAAAATTTAGAGGCTAAAGGTCATTTCATGAGGGGAAGATTTGTGAAGAAGGAGAAAGAGAAGCAAGGACTGAAAGCCCATTTCTTGAATGTTTCAGAAAATTTGTTGTGAGTATTCCCTGCCCAAAATGCAACTATTTATAGGGACTTCAGGCAAATCCCCACCCTTGGATGGATGGTTAAAGAGTCAAACCGAGTTAGTAAATCGAGATTAGTGATTCCAAATCTCGGGAAAAAGGGACTAGTAGCATGTGAGGAGACCGAGCGGTTTTTGAGGAGGTAGCTATTATTAGAGGATTAGTAGCACGTGAGGAGACCGAGCGGTTTTCGAGGAGGTCTACAGAGATTGGCCCGTGAAGCTCAATTTCAAAAACCGATGTTAGTAAATCGAGATTAGTGATTCCAAATCTCGGGAAAAAGGGATTAGTAGCACGTGAGGAGACCGAACGGTTTTCGAAGAGGCCTAAAGTGGTTGGCCCGCAAAATCAAGCTTCACACAAAGCACTTCAACCTGGAGGCCTACAGCAAGGGCCCCGTTGTCAATCAACAAGGCTCGTTCTTCAGCTTGGGCCAAGCGGTGAGTCAATTCTTCAGAGGCAGCCAAGGGAGCGTCCAGTTGGGCTTCCTTCGCGCTGAGCTCGTTGTTCACATAGGCCAAACTAGCTTGGAGATGTCGGATCTGGGCTTCTAAGTCTAACTTCTAGAGCCTTATCTCCCCCATGCAAGTGGCCCGATCATTCAAGGTGCTGCGAAGAGTTCCATCTGACTAGCGAGGTTATTCCATACCACGCGGGCCGCACGAGCTCGAGCCTCCATGGCAGATTGGCGAGCGCGGGCCACATCATGGTCTTTCAACAGCTTCTCTATAGTGTCGAGCTGAGTTGGATTGACCGCATGCTCTCGGCGAAGGAACACAATGGCTTCCCAGATCCTGGGGAGTTCTTCAGGCCCCAGCCGCCGCTGTCCCAAAAGGTTTCGAAGCTCTGTCCTCGCTAGTTCAGCAGCGGTAGGAGGAGGATTCACAGCACGATCATAAGTCACCAATGTTAGAGGGTCGATTGGTTCCACAATTCTTTCATCTTCAACATAATTTCCCTCAACGACCCCCTGAGCTTGGTCCGACATCTCAGCCGCGGGAGACTCTGGAAATTCAATGCGAGGTTCATTGGTAGAGTGTTGGAAACGAGCAGCTCTGAAAGCAGAACCTTCGGCCTCAACGCTCGCCTCGTCTATTTCCGAAATCAAGAGACCACCACTGCTCGCCTCATCCCCCAAACCTGGGATGTACGTCCCGCCGGCCAGAGCTTCGGCATCAAGGACCACCTCCTCGGTACAAACAGAATCCTAGTCAGGTTCAGAAATGTCAGAGAGCGGGTTTAGATCTAAAGGGAAATGGAAAGCATTGGCCAACAGTGGCTTACCACTGGAGCTGTCGGGTCGATATCTGGTACGTGGTCACTAAGAGGAAGAGGCCCCGCTTCATTCACCTCTTGGACCTTTAGTGCCGCGAGAATCTCTGTCGTCATCAGTTCCTCATAAGCGGCAGAAGCCTCAGAGTGGCTTTCCACGCTTTCATGCTCCGGGGAGTCGTCATCGGAGATCGTTATTAGAATGGTAGGACCTTGCAGATGCTCTGTAGATGTGGGAGATGGAAGAGGCACCACGGGGTTAGTTGATGCTTGAACTAGCAAGAGAGTTGGCTTTTCTGCAGCGGCTGAGGATCCAGCCTCGCTCAGGCAAGAGGGATCAGTGGTCCTCTGACGGACCTGTCAAAAGATACGTAGTGAAGATCCTACCCAGATTGTAAAATTTAAATAGGATAAGATGGGGCCGAAGTTTACCAATCGCATTCCCAGAGGTTCATCAACTTCAAAACTCTCTTCGACGAATTGAGCTCGATCGCGTTTGCAAGTGAAGACAGCAGTGGCCTGTACGAGAAAAGAATCGCTACTTAAAAAGGGGGAAAACACCAAATATACAAGTTTGGGATCGTTCTTAACCAAATTACCTCAGCGGGATCTTCATCATGAGAAGACTCTCCCTCAGGAGTCTCCTCTGCTATTGCCTTTTGTTTCCCGGCCTGGACAGAGGCTGTCCTGCTCCGGGTAGTGTGCTGCAAAACACACTCAGGGATAAGAGCGGAAAATCAAGACAAGGAAAAGGAATGGTGAAGAAAGACAAAAACTTACTGTTGCCCTAGGCTCGTGGATTTGTATCCCTGGACGCGATGAGCGAGAAGGAAGAATAGGTCGCGGGGGTTGTGCTGCAGGGTTGGAGAAGCGCTCAAGAATCTCGCGGTCCTCCGGACCAGGACTACTCATGCCACGAAAGATCAAGACGAAGAGTTCGTCATGTGGCAGGTCCCAACAGTTCACGGACACTTCTTTCCACCAATCAGCATAATCATCGTCGACATCGTTGAGGGGGTACATCGCTCTGACCCAAGGGGGAATCACTATCAAAGTAAATTGACTCTGAAAGGGGGCAGACCCAGGCGGGGCTAATCTCTGCCAAGAGGTGTAGTAATTGGCAGAATAAACCAGAGGCCAGGGTACCAACTAGGCCAACCCAAATTGGCGAGCAAAGTGGTTAGGGGCATAGAGCTCGTAACTTACGCGGTCGGTGGCAAGACGAATATCCAAGCAGGAGATGGCGCGACGAAAGGCCAGGAGGGCTCTTTCGCTATGATCCCGTCCACTGGGCAGAAAGCCATCATCAAGGGGAGGAGGGAATCGCCTAGAAAGGACTATTTTTGGGTCCGGCATCTCTCCCAGCAAGTACAAGTAAATAAAACACTCGGAGTAGGGTGGAGCTCGATATCTTACGTTGCGGCAAAGCCAATTCCCCAAAAGGGAATCAACTGGAGGTTCCTTTGGAATATCACCGCAACGGAAGCGAGGGAAATAAATCTGTAGCCAAAAGGCAAGGATCCAGAAAGGGCCACTAAAGGGGCGCATTACGGCTCTATAAAAGGAGCGATATAACGCACCCAATACAGGTTGCCCAAGGCCAACGCAAATACCATTGTAGAGAGCAGTGGCCAGAGAATTCCAGGGCCCAGTAGGTTTGTTGGAAGAAGTGCAAAAGATAAATTTGCAAAGCCAGAATTCCAGGAATGCGATACCTCATGTATGGTCACGCTGGGTGCAGTAACAGTCGCGCCAGAATGGGTAGGATTTGCTGCGATGCCCCCGACCAGCCATATCCATTCTCAAAGGAAATTGAATGCCATCAAACTGACCATGCACATAGGGGTCAAAGTCAATGGGCAACCCCGTGATGGTAAGAACATCCAGCAGAGTTATGCTCATCTGTCCAAACCGGAAATCGAATGTATTGTTGGAGGTGTTCCAAAAGCAAAGAGCGGCGGCTAGCGGTGCAGGGCTAGTATTATGGGGAAGACAGAAGCATAGATCGATGGTTTGGGTGATACCCACCGCATCCCATCGGGCCAAATCTCTCGCTCGGACCTCCTGATACCAAACATTTTCCTCGGGAGCGATGGTAGGCCAGAAGCCCACTTTCCTCCTTGGTCCCCAACTGCTAAAATCACCGGGTACCTGCCGAAGAGCCGCTAAGGGACGGCGGATGGGAAGCCCATAATAGGCCATAGCATCATCTGGCAAACGATCGCGAGGTGTGGGACCCAGACTCGCTTGACTATCACCTCCACCAAAGCCCATCAGTCGACTTCTCTCCTCTCCGGTCTGACTTCTGCATCGAACACCCATGTTAGTCCGCCAGGTGAATGCGGCTTTCTCAGTGATTTCATGTACTTGATCGATAACGAATGGTTTCTTGGATGCCATTTCTAGGTCACAAGGAATACTTGTCCATTACACCTTGATTTATAGCTCAGATTATTTTTGGAGATTAATTTATTAGCTGGGCCAGTGAGTGGCACTAGTTGATAATTAATTAATCATTATTCCATCTTGAGAAATTGCATCTGAGGCGGCAGTGAAGAGATGGCATTGCACCTTTCC
Organism: Rosa rugosa; assembly: GCF_958449725.1. NCBI lineage: Eukaryota > Viridiplantae > Streptophyta > Magnoliopsida > Rosales > Rosaceae > Rosa > Rosa rugosa. The sequence continues at coordinate 44,952,459 of NC_084820.1, forward strand.
CTACAACCGCAGGGCCAGCATAGTGGCCTGATGTTTTTTTTTAAACATGATTAAAACCCATGCGGTTTTAGATGCTAAAGTTGCAGCAAGTATGGTGGTTTCACTTGGTCACATGTCATGATGACAATAGCCATGATCCAATCATCCTCTTCAGCATAAGACTCGCGAAGGATTAAATGACAACAAACAGTTTGCTATTCTGCATCTTATTTCACCAAGTACTGTAGGCCTTGATCAAACTTGATCTAGCCAGCGAAGCGGCTCCAACACCTACATTTGAGAAAATCAACAAAGAGCCAGCGAACAAGGCAGTTACTTGCTGCTATACACATGGCGAAGCTACCACCAAGGAAAAGAAGGATCCTCATTCACGATCAAAAGTAGTCTCCTTCGCATGGGGGGCACGCTAAAGTTCTGATCTCCTACAACCTGCCCAAGTTTCGCCAATTCACTGCATACCAGACATCAGATACATGGGGGGCAATAAAGTTGGCAAAGAAAGCGTCAGTTCAAGACAAAGGCAATTCAGATTGTGGCATTCAAGCTTTATGGCCTATTTAGAGGCCTATATGGAATCAGTCAAGTAATATCAGTCAAGCCAATACAAGTGGCTTTGGAGCAACGACATTATAAGAGCAGTGCTGATCCAAGACCTCTTCAGTCAAGACGAAGATGATTACACGCATTTATATGCATGTAATTGTATCTAAAACACTATAAATAAGTTAATCCTCAAGTCAATTTTTATGTAATTAATTCACTTTTATTTATTGTGTAGGAAATAAGCGGAATTGCGGAAATCAAGAGAAAATTGTGGAAAATTGGAGCAAATTGGAGTTTCCGACAAAATGACGAAATAGTCAATGCGGATCAACCATGGTCAATGCCAATCAAGGGAACGGAATCTAATTGCCTCCGATAGTATTTGCGGAAATGAATTGAAGAGAGAAGAAGAAAGCAAAAAAAAAGAAAGAAAAAAAGAAAAAGAAAAAAAAATGGCTTTGCTGACGTCATCATGACATCAGCATCAGAACCGCCCAACATGTGCATTGTGCCCGTCCTTCATCTTTTTTTCTTTTCTTTTTATTTTCCCTCTCTTCCTATCATGTGTTGCCACGTGCCCCATCATCCATCCATTTTGATCTCCTCTTCCTCTACGACCCGTACTGACCCTTAATTAAAAAAAACCCTTGCATCCTCTCTTCCCCAAAAAAAACCTGCCGCACTCCCCATTTTTCATATACCACGAAGACCAGATCCCATTCTCTCTCTCTCTCTCACCTTTCAACCACTCCTCCACACCATTTCTTCTCCTCACCAAGATCCACTCCACCTCACCAAGATCCATTTTCCTCCTTACTAAGATTTATTTTCCTCCTCACTAAGATTCACCTCACCAAAAATTCCATCAAATCCTCATCAATTTCTCAAAGGGATTTCAAGGAGCTTCAAGGGATCTCATCTACATCAAGACTAGAGATTGGGTATAGTGGGAAGCCATAAATCAAGGCTTGTCATAATTGCTCCATAGCAATTTGTGACTTGTTCTTGTTACTTTCCACTCCTCTTCACTTTTACCTCTTTAATTGATGAATATTGTTGTTGATTTGTGGATGGGTTGTGAGTAGTCTATTTAGGAAACTAGGGTTTGAACCCTAGCATGGATTTAATGTAATAAATATGTTTTGATTTAATGGTTTTCAATTTCGTGTTTGGCATATGTTCTATTCTATATTATTTGGCTTAGATGCATGCTTAGGAGCTTGATTAACTCTTGAATGTGTAGATGAGCATGTCTAGAACAAATTAGGGGACCTAATCACTTCTCTAATTTATGGCTAGGACACTTGTTTAGAACATGGTTAGTTACAATGCCAATTTCGATTGCCGTATTGGCTAGTTTGGGAACCTTGATTCTAGGACTCTTCGCCTTTTGGTGCAACTAGAGGCCCTAACAAGGCTCTAGATTGTCCCAATTGAGTTTCTACGACCCTTGATCCGGAGTAGGAATACCCTTTAAGGAATCTAATGACCCATGAGCCTTGAAAAGCCTTGGTACGGTTCTTGATGCCACTATGAATTGAATGACCATTGTCGAAATATATTTGTGCATTAAATTTGGCTAGGAGGATACCCTAGTGACCTAATTTCTATTTCTTGATTAGTTTCTATTATCTCAACTTTTATTAGCTACTTTAATTTTTAATTGTCAATTTTATTTTTCGCAATTAAAAAAATCATTTTTTACAAACCACTTTCATTGTCCATACTACTCGGTTGTGAGCTTCCGCATTTATTTGTGGTTCTCTTGACCAATTTTAGGCTTGGTTGTTCCGAGCCGGGCATGTAAATAGCTTGGTGCTATTTTTAGGTTTTGTTTGTTAAATTGTTGGTGACTTAGTAATCGGCATAACCAAGGATTGGAGTTAGCTTTTCAATCCCCGTGGTACGATAATTTCGGGTTTAAATATTTCCCACTTCTTTGATGACCGTGCCCTTATTGCGCGTAAGTTGCATTTAAGCACATCAAATCAAATGGCGCCGTTGCCGGGGATTAAAGTGTAATAGCTTTAATCCCTTGGTTTTCGGTTGTTAGGTCACTTGCATTATTTTCTTAGTTTTAGTTAATTTTTCTTTGTTTGTTTAGATTAAAAAAAAAAAAAAAATGTGTTTCTTTATTTTACTTTTCTTATTTAGATTATTTCATACTTGTTTGTTTGTTTGTTGAGACATTGTGATTATTTCTATCGAAGTGACAGGCCTTGTATTACTTTGTAGTACATGTAAGACATGAGCATCGATAGCGATCGTCACTTGCCTTGACTTGTTTGTTAGTTTTTATTAGGTTTCCTTCTTAGTCGTTAATTTCTTGAGTTGTTGGTATTCACCATTTCTTTGCTTGTGTTATTTTATTTTCTTGTTTAATTGTTGTCTTACTTTCTCTTCTTAACCCCTCTCATTCATTGAAAAAAGTGAAATTGGATTCTCATTGCCTATTTTGTGAATTTTTGAGTACTCATTACGTGGTCTCATTTTTGTTCCAAGGTGTATGAACAAAGTATCTTCTTCATATCAACCGATCACTCTTAGAAGCGGAAGGGTATTGAGTGAGGACACTAGAGGGAGATCAAGAAGGAGGATCCGAAGGCCATTAGTGACCGAGAGTGCTCCACCTCGAGTTCTTGATCAAGAGAGAGTACCTTTAAGACATTCACAAGGAGAAGTCAACATGGGAGACGCACAAAATCCTCCTCAAGGCAAGACCATGAGGGAGTATACTAGCCCAACTATTGTTGATCACCCTTCTTGCATTGTACTCCCTCCATGTGAGCATCATTTTGAGATCAAGCCCACTACCTTGAGCATTCTCCCCACATTCCATGGCATGCCCTCAAATAATCCATATGATCATATTGCGGAGTTTGAAGAAGTGTGTACCACCGTTCAACTACATGGTCTCAATCCCGATGGCTTGAAGCTTAGATTGTTCCCTTTCACACTCAAAGACCACGCAAGGAAGTGGTTGAGCAAGTTGCCTCCTAGATCCATACGCACTTGGGTTGAGATGCAAGAGACTTTTTTGGGAAAATATTTTCCTCCTTCAAGAACTTCCAATGTTAGAGATGAGCTTGTTGCATTTCGACAACACCCACAAGAAAGTTTCCATGAGTGTTGGGAGCGCTTTAAGGATCTTGAGATGTCATGTCCTCACCATGGGTTAGAGAAGTGGTTTCTTGTAGACAAATTCTATAGAGGATTGATGGCGGACCAAAGACAAAGGGTTGACACTTTTAGTGGTGGAACTATTGCAAGCAAGCTTCCCGATGCCGCTTGGGACACATATGAAGAGCTTTCTCTCAACTCACTTCAATGGGATGATCTTGATATGAGAAGACGTCAAGTGCATAACAAGGAGAGTACACCTAGCCGAGGTGGTATCTATGAGGTTCAAGGAACATCATCCGGGCCTTCTATGCATGAGTTCAAGAGGCTAGAGAGCAAGATTGACCAATTTCTAAACCAAGTGAACCGGAATCCTCCTCAAGCCCAAGTCAAGATGGCAACTTCTACATCATGTTTGCTTTGTGAGAGTCTAGCACATTCCACTCAAGAGTGTCACTTATCATCCAAGTTTCCCGACTTTATTGAGGAACAAGTGAACCAAGTGGGTAATTTTGTGCCAAGGAACCAAAGAAATGATCCTTACTCTAATACTTATAACCCCGGTTGGCGAAATCATCCCAATTTCTCTTGGAGAGACCAAGGAGGTTCATCTAGTGCGTTTCAAGGTGGAAAGCAATGCTTTAGAGGTGGCCAAGGTCAAGACTCATCAAATGTTGCTAATTATGGCAATGCACACCAAGGAAGCACTCATTTTTCACAACATGGTCAACATGGACAGCAAGCATATGGGGCTAATTATCAAGGTCAATCAACCTCAAGTCATGGATTTCATGGTCAAAACACCCCTCCCGGGTTTACACAAGGTGTTGGCTATAGTGGCAGCAAGTTTCATGGCAATCCTAGCTCATTTCAAGGCTCCCACCAAGGCGATAACTACAATTCCCCTCCTATTCTTCAAGGCATTCCTATTCAAGCTCCAAATGAACCAAAGAAGCCTAATTTTGAAGACTTAATGGGAGAGTTTCTCAAGGTTCAAACTTCTACTAATGCGGAGACCAAGCAAAACATCTCTTCACTAGTTCAAGGGTATCAAACTCTACAACAAGGCATGGCTAGACTAGAGGTACAAGTGGGCCAAATGGCCACCAACATGAGTGAGAGACCAAAAGGAGCCTTACCTTCACAACCGGAGCCAAACCCAAGAGGAAAACTTCATGAATGCAATGCCATCACCACTCTACGTTCGGGAAAGGTATATGATAATCATGTTTACATGCCTACATCTTCTAGTTTCCATACAAATCCTTTATTTGATGACGATGTTGATTTGCATTCATATGGGGCCAAGAGGGAAGAAAATGTACCTCTTGGCCATGTTGTTGATGATCAATTGCATATACATCATGATTCTTTTTATCATAAGGAGGATGGGACCGGAAGGGAAGAAAATGTACCTTCCGGTAAATATGGAGTGGGTGATGTGACTTTGAATGCCAAAGGAAGAAATAAGGGGGTGGATAAGGTAGCCGGAGGGGAAGAAAATGTACCCTCCGGAGAAGCTATTCTTGGTAAAGGTTATGGTTTCTTGTCATTTGAGAACAATGCAAGCAAATATGGGTTGATTGATAGTGGCAAGGAAAGAGCTTTGTTGAGAAAGAAGACTTCTAGGGATGAGGATGTCTCGGACCCTAAATTAGATGGTGAGGCCATGAAGGCTAGGGACCCATCTAAGGCCGATGACACCTCTAGGAAGGTTCTTGATGACATTAGACCCACCACTCATGAGTTTGAGCCATATACTTCTAGAGACAAAGAAGGGAGGAATAAGGAGGATCTACATATGCATGGTAGCTCTAGGGATAGGAGTGGTTCGGTCTACTCATCACTAGGCGAGGCCTTGAGGGCTAAGAACCCTAGTGGGATCGTGACTACCCTTAGGGGCACTACCGGAAGTCTCACATTTGATCCACCTCTTGATTTGAATGCACCGGAGCCACCACTTCCTTATCCTAATGCCGCAAGAAGAGATAATTCAAAGAGGGGTAAGAAGAAGAGTGGTTTGATGAGGGAGATACAAGAAATATTTAAGAAAGTGGATGTCAATATCCCATTGATGGACCTCATTCATCAAGTGCCGGTGTATGCTCAATTTCTCAAGAGCTTGTGCATGAATAAAAAGAAATTCAAAGCCGATGAGACATTTGAGTTAAAGGAGGAAGTGAGTGCAATTATCCAACGAAGGCTACCACCAAAGATGCAAGATCCGGGGAGCTTTACAATAGGGTGTACTATTGGGCAAAAAGTGTTTGAAGGAGCTCTCATGGACTTAGGGGCGAGTGTCAATTTGATGCCCTTGGCTATATATCGGAAGCTACAAATTGGTGAGTTGAAGCCCACATCGATTAGATTGCAATTAGCGGATCGTAGCACAAGGCGTCCGGTGGGAGTTGTAGAGGATGTGCTAGTGAGAGTAAATAAGTTTATTCTACCGGCCGACTTTGTAGTGTTGGATATGGGTGAAGACCCCTACCTTGATAATGAGTTACCTATCATTCTAGGCCGACCATTCATGGCAACGGCGGGTGTGAAGATTAATGTGTTGAAGGGTACCATTAGACTCAAGGTGTTGGGTGACAAAGTGAAGATTAAAGTGTGCAATCCATTCTATCCGCCGGACATTATGAAGGAGGTATTCTCTTTTGATTTGGTGAAGGGTAATGAAGCCAAGAGTGAGCGGATCTTTGGACCCTTGAATCCTTCCAAGCCTACAATCCGTGCACAAGATCATTTCTCACCTATTTGGGGCTATGACCAGGAGCCACCATTGAAGCATGATGATGTAGTTCCTACTTCTACTTTGAAGCCTACTATTGAGCTTGAAAAGCAAACAACCCTTACTCTTGAGACTTATGAGCAACACAAGAAGAAAAGTCCACCATTGAGTGAGGCACAAAAGGAGTCCATCAAGAAGTTAAGGGAGGTTTGTGGAGTTGTCAAGAAGAAGGAAGGATCTAAGAGGTATGATTGGCCTCCACCTCCAAGCTACAAGCTCGCTTCTTCAATTGCTAGATGTTTTGGACATGATAGTGAGGCTACCACAATTGTTGTGGGTGGTAAGAAGACATCCTTTGAGCCACCTTGAAGAGACTAAGTTCTATAGACCGGCTTGGGGTCTTTAAAAACAAGCGCTTCTAGGGAGGCAACCCTAGGTGTTTTTGAAATTTCCTGGTTTATTTTGCATCAATAAGGCTATTTAGCCATCTTTTTGGGAGGAAGGGAGGTGTCCGGAGTTGGAAATGTGAAGGAGAATTAATTTGGTAGTGAGCAGTTTCTGTCCTGAAATTCAGTTGAATTTGGGTGACTATAGATTCCATTCTACACGCTATTTTGAGCTGAAATTTTTTGGAGCTATTCTTCTATATGTCTACTGTCTTGTGCCAAAATTTGAACCACTTTCAGTCCTTGGAGCTCTATTTATTTAATGGTCAATGCATGAAGTTCAGAACAGAGGCAGCTACTGTAGAGTGACTTTGGGAAGCTACACCTTCTACATCCTAAGCAATTTGGAACTAAAAATTTTCAGAGATGTATTTTCTCATGTCCTCTATATGCAGAAGAAACAGTTTTTGATTTGAACCTTCTTAGCTTCAGATATAGTGTTCCAAGTAACAGAGGTCAGAAACAGGGCACAGCAGAAACTGCAGAACAGATCAGTGAGTTTGGAGGCCAACTATTTTTGACTCAGAATTGATTTTTCAGTGAAATTTTAATATAGGGTAATTGCTTGAGTCTATTTTCATCTCCAGTTCGTCTCATCCTCTTTGCACCTCTGGAGCTTCAGATATTACAGTTTTGGTGACTGAGGGTCAGCAGAAAACTTCATGACAGATTAGCAAGTTTGACCAGCTTTAATTTGCATTTCAATTGGAGATAGGTGGCTAACTAAATATGGATAGAAAGCTCTCTGAGTCTACTTTCCATTTCCAGTGGCCTCACCTGATTATCACTTTCTGAGTATGAGCTATAGGCATTTGAAGACAGAAAGGTCATTGCTGGAAGTTTTCTGCACTCACTAGTTTGTGTTCACTCGGGTGGTTGGACTTCTTGCACTTCAATTCTTCAATGAAGGTCATTATAGGGCTGTTGTGAGGTGTGTTGGAGGTGATCAAGGCCATGTGCTTAATGAAGGACCTTGTCCTTATTCTTTGGTAGCCTATTTGTGACGCATTGCTCTTTGGACACTATATATTTTTCAATGGAGTCGATCTTTCTTGAGCACCTTGAGCTATTATGGAGCATACGTTAAGGAAGTCTAGGCCTTGTGCCTTGAAGTTGGTGTCTTATTTTAGTCTTCTCCGAAGGTCGTGAGCAATGGAGGGTCAACAAAGGGGGTTTTCCGTATCTTTTATCCGCATTTAGATTTTCATTTTCATAGTTAGTTTTTGTGCATTCGCCCGGACTTCACTCTCATGCCTAAATCCGACATGGATTTTAGCTTTCGAGCTCACTTGACAACATTGAGGACAATGTTGGTTTTAAGTGTGGGGGTGAGGGTTCGAGCGCCTATAAAAAAAAAAAAAAAAAAAAAAAAATTAGATTAGATTAGCTTTATGTAATTATATTTTAGTGGTTAATGCCATTTCCAACCCCAATGACGAGCCTTGGACTTAACTTGTTATGATTGTGGATAGATTGAGCATGATCTAGGTCTTCGAATTTGTTTTGTAATTGAGTGTATATGTGATCTATGCTTGACTATATGTGTGCACATAGCTTATGGTTAGATTCGTTCATCATAGTTAGAGAAGCATATAGATTATTCGATTAACTTGCATGCCTTATTTGTGAGCTTTTGAGCCTAATATCTATAGTGTATGCATTGTTCATTCACTTATTCTTTCATGTGTGTACAATTTCATGACATTGCGTATCTAGAACTTGCTTGAGACCTCTCGAGGCTACTTGTAGCTTGCGACATGATAGAAAGGATGGAGGCATTAGGACTATATACCACCATGGCCAAAGAAGCATGTGCCCAAAAATATTTACCACTAGATTGCCACTTTGAGCCTATTTATTTATTTAGCCTTTTTGTTCATTTCCACCACAAATTCCTACCTAGCCTATACACTTTTATCCTACCCTTCCATGGTAGTTGGTGAAGCGATTCGAGAGAATGACTTTATGTTTGAGTGCTTCAAAAGAAAGAGAAAAGTCAAAAGTGTGAGGTTACAAAAGAATAAGTGTGGGGGTGAGTGATTTTGTATAGAAAAGAAAGTTTTGAAAGAGTTCCAAAAAAAAAGAAAAAAAAAGAAAAAAAAAAGAAGAAGTTGTGAAAATAAAAAGAAAGTTCAAGGAAAAGAAAAGTAGAAAAAGAAAAAAAAAGAGTATTACGTAGTATAGTATGAGTTGTGCATTGGGATTAGAATGAGTGACTTAGCATTTGAAAGCAAAAGTCTTAAATCTCTACAAGAGAGAGTTGCTTCATCGATTTCTATGGACTTTGTATTTCCTTATCCTTCATTTCTTATAGCCACTCACCCTTAGCCCCATTACAACCAAATAAAAGACCTCTTAATCTTGAATGTTGTGGGTTACCTAGCGGAGATGAGATCGAAGAGCAAGCATATGGCGATGCGTGTTGTGAAATTGCTTTTGAGTGAAACACATATAACCCCTAAACACTTGAGCGGTAATATTTAGTGAACCTATGTGAGTTTAGCGGGTTATATCGGGTCTTCTATGTGCCTATTTGATTGTGGTGGATTGATTTGACACATGGTCAACACATGCATATACTTGAGCATTTTTCACATGTGCTTCTTAATTGCCTTACAAATTTATAGTTTCTATGTCATGCTTTGTCGACTTCATGGTCATGTACATAATTAGTTCTCCGAGGGTTATGGTTGGAAAGGCTAATACTACACTTCTTTTATGTATTTGAGTTAGTAGACTTTCGGATTATATTTCATGTAGTTTGCTTGAGGACAAGCAAAGTTCAAGTGTGGGGGTGTGATTACACGCATTTATATGCATGTAATTGTATCTAAAACACTATAAATAAGTTAATCCTCAAGTCAATTTTTATGTAATTAATTCACTTTTATTTATTGTGTAGGAAATAAGCGGAATTGCGGAAATCAAGAGAAAATTGTGGAAAATTGGAGCAAATTGGAGTTTCCGACAAAATGACGAAATAGTCAATGCGGATCAACCATGGTCAATGCCAATCAAGGGAACGGAATCTAATTGCCTCCGATAGTATTTGCGGAAATGAATTGAAGAGAGAAGAAGAAAGCAAAAAAAAAGAAAGAAAAAAAGAAAAAGAAAAAAAAATGGCTTTGCTGACGTCATCATGACATCAGCATCAGAACCGCCCAACATGTGCATTGTGCCCGTCCTTCATCTTTTTTTCTTTTCTTTTTATTTTCCCTCTCTTCCTATCATGTGTTGCCACGTGCCCCATCATCCATCCATTTTGATCTCCTCTTCCTCTACGACCCGTACTGACCCTTAATTAAAAAAAACCCTTGCATCCTCTCTTCCCCAAAAAAAACCTGCCGCACTCCCCATTTTTCATATACCACGAAGACCAGATCCCATTCTCTCTCTCTCTCTCACCTTTCAACCACTCCTCCACACCATTTCTTCTCCTCACCAAGATCCACTCCACCTCACCAAGATCCATTTTCCTCCTTACTAAGATTTATTTTCCTCCTCACTAAGATTCACCTCACCAAAAATTCCATCAAATCCTCATCAATTTCTCAAAGGGATTTCAAGGAGCTTCAAGGGATCTCATCTACATCAAGACTAGAGATTGGGTATAGTGGGAAGCCATAAATCAAGGCTTGTCATAATTGCTCCATAGCAATTTGTGACTTGTTCTTGTTACTTTCCACTCCTCTTCACTTTTACCTCTTTAATTGATGAATATTGTTGTTGATTTGTGGATGGGTTGTGAGTAGTCTATTTAGGAAACTAGGGTTTGAACCCTAGCATGGATTTAATGTAATAAATATGTTTTGATTTAATGGTTTTCAATTTCGTGTTTGGCATATGTTCTATTCTATATTATTTGGCTTAGATGCATGCTTAGGAGCTTGATTAACTCTTGAATGTGTAGATGAGCATGTCTAGAACAAATTAGGAGACCTAATCACTTCTCTAATTTATGGCTAGGACACTTGTTTAGAACATGGTTAGTTACAATGCCAATTTCGATTGCCGTATTGGCTAGTTTGGGAACCTTGATTCTAGGACTCTTCGCCTTTTGGTGCAACTAGAGGCTCTAAAAGGCTCTAGATTGTCCCAATTGAGTTTCTACGACCCTTGATCCGGAGTAGGAATACCCTTTAAGGAATCTAATGACCCATGAGCCTTGAAAAGCCTTGGGTACGGTTCTTGATGCCACTATGAATTGAATGACCATTGTCGAAATATATTTGTGCATTAAATTTGGCTAGGAGGATACCCTAGTGACCTAATTTCTATTTCTTGATTAGTTTCTATTATCTCAACTTTTATTAGCTATTTTAATTTTTAATTGTCAATTTTATTTTTCGCAATTAAAAAAATCATTTTTTACAAACCACTTTCATTGTCCATACCACTCGGTTGTGAGCTTCCGCATTTATTTGTGGTTCTCTTGACCAATTTTAGGCTTGGTTGTTCCGAGCCGGGCATGTAAATAGCTTGGTGCTATTTTTAGGTTTTGTTTGTTAAATTGTTGGTGACTTAGTAATCGGCATAACCAAGGATTGGAGTTAGCTTTTCAATCCCCGTGGTACGATAATTTCGGGTTTAAATATTTCCCACTTCTTTGATGACCGTGCCCTTATTGCGCGTAAGTTGCATTTAAGCACATCAAATCAGAAGACCTTTGACTTCGAGGTCTGGGGGGCAATGTTTGAATCCAAAATGAGCATTTTGGCCTGACAAGGAGTGTCTTGAAAAAATTGAGCCAATGTCAGAGGCTCAAGCTATATATTGTCGACAAGTTTGAAATATATTATTTAGAGGCTAAATAAAGCCTACTAAAAAGATTACGCGAGCTGCAAGAAAAGGAAATGATGGAAGCATGGAAATGAAAAGTCAACTTTAGCACATTTTCCTACTTCGGCTAGGAGAAACCAAGCTAAACAAGGAAGGAAGGGCGGCAGACTAACCAAAAGAAATCCAAATAAGCTAAAACTTTCCAGATTAGTTCTAGACATCCCAAGGATCATTTCTTATGAATAATGCCAGAGCTAGTTTTGAGTGGAAAGCCTTCAAACAATCAGTCCAATTTTCTACAGAAGCAAAACTGGAAAACTGGACCTGTAAGAAGTCCAGCAGCATCCAGCAGCATTTCCGGCCCAACCACATAAAATTAAGCTATGAAATTTCACCACAATGATCTCCACTCATTGTGGATCATTTGAAATGGAGAAGTCTAAGGCCCATTCTGATTTCTTGGTAGAGATATAATTGAAGGAATAAAGGAGCAGAAAGTGACTCCATTAAACCTACCTTACTCCATTAAACCTACCTTATTCCATTAGTGCTCTATCATGATTTGTTTAAGACCAACCACTATGGCTTGGTAGCCTATATATAGAGGCTACAACAAGTAACAATAGACAACATAATTCATCAAACAATCTCTAAGATTATCCAAGCCTCTCCAGAGCAACCCCTCTCCTTCTGTTACCGGTGATCACACTCCAGTCCCAGAATCCTCAGGAGCCGACTGTCAGTGCCACCAAACCCTCTGTCAACGTACTTTGGTCCTAGTCTCCTCGGGAGCTGACTGTAGTACCGCGACCACAACGGTTACAGAACCAGCCAAGCAAGGGTAATGCCCTCGCAGGACAACACAATTCATCAATACATCTCTAAGATCATCCAAGTCTCTCTAGAGCTACCCCTCTCCTTCTCTTACCGGTGACCACACTCCAGTCCCAGAATCCTCAGGAGCCGACTGTCAGTGCCACCAAACCCTCTGTCAACGTGCTTCGGTCCTAGTCTCCTCGGGAGCAGACTGTAGTACCGTGACCACAACGGTTACGGAACCAACCAAGCAAGGGTAACGCCCTCGCAAACCAGCCAAGCTAAAGTCACGTTTTAGCAAGTTCTCCCCACTTCCCAGTGATTTTCGCTCTGCTCGATCAACGACGTCGAGTATCGATTCTGATTTTGAAGAAACTCAGCAAAAGTCCTCGCCACGAGGCATAAAGAATCCCACGACGAGGTTGGTGCTCTCCTCGTCTACAATCGCTTGAAAGAAGTCAGGTCAAGGGACACCCTGACGACTGCACCCGAACGGTGCTGGCACGCCCGCTCGCAGAAAAGAGATTGTTGACCAGTTGCAGCAAAATTAGAGCCAAACAATCTCGTCACTTTAACAGGGATTGAGATGAGACATAGTAGGGACAGACCACGAAAATTCCTATCGTTCCTGCTGAACATTCGTGTTCTTATCTCCTCATAACAACGGGAAGACTGTCTCATCAAAGTGACATCCGCGAATCTAGCGGTAAGGGGATCACGTAGCAAGGGCATTAAGTGGCGGATGATTGTTAGAGTCTCAAATCCAACGTAGTTGCCCATTCGTCTGTAAGGACCCATCATAGAGCGCTGTGGCGGCGCAATTGGGGCATAAATGGCACACTCAAATATGCGTAAGTACGATACTTGTACCCAGTCACTACCAATGTCCGGACTACCATCGTAGTCATTTTCGCGAGACCATTTGGGTGTGTTCATGGAAATATGATGTCCAACATCAGTCCCAATGCAATAACCATCAAAAGTCTTTGATGTAAACTTTCTAGCATTGTCAAGTCCAATTGACGGAATAGGATGATCCGGGGAGTGAGCCCGTTGTCATATGATATGTGCTAGCAGTGTAGCATAAGCAACATTTACAGGTGGACAATGGCACAACACGTGACCCGCGTGTTTGCATGTCAACCGACATCATGGGATATTTAAACGTTCGCAAGTTGGTTGAACTAGTCCACAGAATCCCCATGGACTCTATGTAAGAACAGAATGAGTATTTTCATATCCTTTGCATAGGACGGTCTCAGTCCTAAATTCCCTAAGGAACAGGCTTTGTAAAACGAGCGAGAGGCTTTAGAAGCATCCAATGAGGATTTTGGTTGGGTCTGAGCGTTTGCAACGCTATTTGAAGCAAAGTCGGTGATTACAGCATCACCTAGGGCGCCATCACCATGATGGACGCCATCCATGGCGTTATGGGTAGGGACTCTGCCAGCCCTAGGCTGGTGGTGGATGGCGGCGGCGGTCATACTTAGTCCAGGAATCAACTTTTAATTCATGCTTCGTTTCGCTCGAGAATGGATATCCTTGTGAAGTCTTTAGTAGACGGATCATCATATCATGACCAGGATGACCTATCTTGTCGAAGCCAATATGTGTCTAAATCCAAGAGATATTCTCTCATAACTTTATTGGATTTAATAGCTCGAATAGTGACATAGAGTCCACTAGAGAGACACATAAACTTCTCTAAGATGCAATCATTAGAGGTATTACAAAGGAATTCATTTTTCGTTATCTACATGCATTTTCGCATAGAATTCATTAGCTTGAATAGCTCAATAGGGTGTGTTTGGCCCTAGGAGCGTAGAGAGCTTTTACGACATTAATCAAGGTGCCATTTGGCGAAGGAAATTAGGGCTATTCCATGTCCTTGAACTAATATTGATGGCCCAACCATCGTAGTCATAAAGTAATATGCTCAGAATCAAAATGGAGTCATAATGAAAAGAACTCAAAATATTATTCATAAGCCAACGGAGTACATCATTGTTTCTTAACCATTAAGAGAATCTAATCCAAATGCTAGCCAATGAAAAATAAAGGTAGTCGTTTGACTTCTTTCGGTAACTCCAAAATAAATATGATGGCCCAGCCATCGTAGTCATAAAGTAATATGCTCAGAATCAAAATAGAGTCATAATGAAAAGAACTCGAAATTTTATTCATAAGCCAACGGAGTACATCATTGTTTCTTAACCATTAAGAGAATCTAATCCAAATGCTAGCCAATGCAAAATAAAGGTAGTCGTTTGACTTCTTTCGGTAACTCCAAAATAAATATGACCAGGTGAGTAGAGAGATGTCGGTGGAGCAAAGCTCGCTTAAGTACCACTTATCTCAAAACCTTCCTAGACATCATACTCATTTTGGATGAGCCTATGTGAAGAAAAACTACACCAATGACATTTACTACAAAGTATATGGCAATTGCCTATTACATCTCTTGGAAAAATAAAGACTTAAACAGAATTGGCGATCTATTAATCCCAGCCAAATTTGTAGTCTTCAATCCTTCACTGTAGATCATCTTCTTGATCTTCTTGTTCTACATAGTGAGGTTCTCTTGCTTCACAATATGCTTTGTAGGCGGTGACAATTTCTTCACAAGCTCTATAAATGTGTGCCCAATGACTGGATACTCCACATCGAGAACATACATCTCTTTGCTTAGACTCATTGAGGCGCTTTGAAAGCGTCATTTAGATGGCTCATAGTGTTGGTGGCGCCACCAACATGGCCAGAGGCGTTGCCTCCCTCTCTTTTTCCACGTTGACCTCTTCGGTTCCATGTTCACCTATTTTGGCGGTTACCTTCCCAAGTAGAGTGATTATATGGACCAGAACTTTCAGAACTATCCCTAAGATTAGTGTTTCGCTCTTGGCGCCCTCTCTTAGGGGCGCGACTATAATTGGATTCCGGAATATGCTCTGTTTCCACGGATCTCGAATTATAGTTCTTCACAAGGATATTGTCATGCTTTTCAGCGACATTCATAGCTCCAATGAGCTCATGAAACCTTGTGATCCGTCCTGCTGTAACATTGATTCAATAGTTCTTAGCAACCATCAATGCAGAGATGGGGAAGGTAGAGAGAGTCTTCTCAATCAACATTGCATCTGTGATCTCTTCACCACAGAATTCCATTAAGGATTTAATGCGAAATGCTTCTGAGTTGTAGTCAAGAACTAACTTGAAATCAGAGAAGCGGAGGTTATGCCATCTCACTTCTAGGTCAGGAAGCAGGGAGTCACGGACATTGCCAAATCTTTCTTCGAGTGAGACCCACAGCCTTCTAGGGTCTTCTTTATTCATACACTCGTACTGGAGCGAATCATCCATATGACGAGTCATTAGGATGAGCCTATGTGAAGAAAACTACACCAATGACATTTACTACAAAGTATATGGCAATTCCCTATTACATCTCTTGGAAAAATAAAGACTTAAACAGAATTGGCGATCTATTAATCCCAGCCAAATTTGTAGTCTTCAATCCTTCACTGTAGATCATCTTCTTGATCTTCTTGTTCTACATAGTGAGGTTCTATTGCTTCACAATATGCTTTGTAGGCGGTGACAATTTCTTCACAAGCTCTATAAATGTGTGCCCAATGACTGGATACTCCACATCGAGAACATACATCTCTTTACTTAGACTCATTGAGGTGTTTTGAAAGCGTCATTTAGATGGCTCATAGTGTTGGTGGCGCCACCAACATGGCTAGAGGCGTTGCCTCCCTCTTACTTTCCATGTTTACCTCTTCGGTTCCGTGTTCGCCTATTTTGGCAGTTACCTTCCCAAGTAGAGCGATTATATGAACCAGAACGTCCAGAAGTATCCCTAAGATTAGGGTTTCGCTCTTGGCTCCCTCTTTTCGACGCGCGACTATAATTGGATTCCGGAATGTGCTCTGTTTCCAAGGATCTCGAATTATAGTTCTTCACAAGGATGTTGTCATGCTTTTCAGCGACATTCATAGCTCCAATGAGCTCATAAAACCTTGTGATCCGTCCTGCAGCAACATCGATTCAATAGTTCTTAGCAACCATCAATGCAGAGACGGGGAAGGTAGAGAGAGTCTTCTCAATCAACATCGCATGTGTGAACTCTTTACCACAGAATTCCATTAAGGATTTAATGCGAAGTGCTTCCGAGTTATAGTCAAGAACTGACTTGAAATCACAGAAGTGGAGGCTATGCCATCTCACTTCTAGGTCAGAAAGCAAGGAGTCACGGACGTTGCCAAATCTTTCTTCGAGTGAGACTCACAGCCTTTTGGGGTCTTCTTCATTCATACACTCGTACTGGAGCGAATCATCCATATGACGAGTCATTAGGATGATGGCTTTCGCCTTATTTGCCTCTAAGGCTGCTCTATTTGCTTCCAAAGCTTGAGCTTGCTCAACAGTTAGCACGTCCTGGCTGGGCTCGAGAATCGTATCCAGGATTCCATCGGCCTTGAGATGCTGGCAGACATCACGAACCCACCTATGATATCCAGAGCCAGTTGTCCCCAATTGAGCAAAGTCCAATTTGTTCAGGTTACTCATCCTGAAAGAGAACAAGAAAAATGGTTAGTTTCGGAGCGGAAAAAGCTATCACGAAAACATATAAAATTTCGCGTAATCGCTCCCAAGAAATTAGGAATTTCTGAGCATAATAGCTTCCAAGAAATTCAATTCCAAGAGGTATTAGATTAGATTGAAACAATGACGTAAGTGGCTGTACCTACATGTACGTTGCAAAGCATAATTAGCTATAATCAGACACACTCATCGTACTGCCAGAGGTACCAACTATCATCAAAGGAGTAACCCACAGATAGGCAGCCAGGCGGGCCACGGTTTGAGCACAAGAGTTCCCCAGGATCACCGCCGACGCGCCGCCACGCACTCTGCCAAGACGGCATCAGAAGCTACTGAAACTGGGAACTGAAGCACATCAGTCCCACATCGAAAACAAGGAGAAGATCAGACCTCTCCTCACCTATAAAAGGTCCTCTCTTCTCCCTTCATTAATTACGCATTAACTCTCATTTATTACTGTGCTGCCTATATATATATATCAACTGACTTAGGCATCGGAGAAGTGAAGACCGCCCAACGCGGTCTCCCTCTGACGCCCTGTCTCTCATTTGGCAGCTAGCAGGAATCACCAAGTATACAGAGTAGCGGTCCGCCCGCCGGACCCGCGTTAAACGAAGGTTTGGCTACCGCCAGACTTTGAGCATTAACATTGGCGCCGTCTGTGGGAATCCTTGAACAAGAGGTCATCCCATCACAACTACCATGACTAGCGGTAGCGGGGGAAACACCCATGAGCAGGCAGACCAGTCCGCCATCCCCCAACCATCCAATCCAGCGGTAGGTGTTAACCGCGCACTGTTCAACACCCCAACCAACCTCGGCGGTGAGACGGATCCAGGCAGCAGCCGCCCACCGGGCCAGGACCTCGCCGCCATGTACGAGTTGGCACTGGCAGACCTTCACAAGGCAAACAGAGAACGTGAAGAGGAGCGCAGAGAGAAGACCGAGGCCCAAAAGCAGGTGGCTGCGCTGATGTCACGTTTTGATGACCTGAAAAGGACGTTAGAAAGAACCGCCAACCCGGTACAGAGCGAGCATTCGCATAGTACAAGGCGTAGTCATCCCAACGCTGGTACATTGGGACCAGAACCAGTCGTACAGATGCAGGTCCCGCTGGACCCCCCTGAACTACTGGGGATGGGACCACCACCCATTCCCCAACTCATGTTGGAGCAGGAGGCAGAGTCGATACCACGCACCAACCGCTCGGAAATTCGGGCAAGAACTGAGGGTGGTCCGCCTGCGCCAAGGCATAGGCAGACCCAGCGGAGTACATATGCCGGACCCGCCAAGGTACTTTTGGCCTACGCTTGGTGAGGACGCCCGGCAGGTGTCAAGATCTTGCCACAAATGCCAGCAGTTCGCCGATCTCCCGCATGCGCCGGCTGAACCACTTTCAGTCATCATCGGTCCATGGGTCCACTCTACATGGGGCCTCGACTTAATGGGAAAATTCCCAACCGCCAAGGGACAGTTCAAGTACATCATTGTCGCTATCGACTACAACAGCAAGTGGATAGAGGCAGAGCCACTGACGGCCATCACTACCGCCAAAGTCATTCACTTCCTCTGGAAAAACATTTACTGCCGCTATGGTGTCCCACACACAATCATTACAGACAACGGCACACAGTTCAACAATGAGGAGCTCATTTCATTCACTGCCAATCTGGGCACCAGGATGAGCTTTGCCTCTGTCGCCCACCCCCAAACCAACGGCCAGGTCGAAGCGGCAAACAAGATAATCAAGAAGCTGCTAAAAAAGAAACTCGACACTGCCAAGGGCCTGTGGGCGGAAAAGCTTCCAGAAGTGCTATGGGCCATCAGAACGACTCCATCCTCTGCCACTGGTGAAACCCCCTTTTGTATGACGTTCGGAACTGAGGCCGTTCTGCCTGTCGAGGTAGCTCAACCCACCGCTCGGGTCGAATGCTACCACCCAGAGACCAACGGCGATGGCATCAACCTGGACTTGGACCTCCTAGAGGAAAAACGACACAAGGCCCATTTGCAAAACCTGCAAAACAAACAACGAGTTTCGCGTTTCTACAACGCCAGAGTCAAGGCCCGCAACCTCCAACTGGGGGACTGGGTAATGAAGGAAGTCATTCCAGCACCAACAAAACTCCGCCCAACTTGGGAAGGTCCATATAAAATAGTAGAAGTCGTTAGCCCAGGCACCTTCTACTTAATGGACAAGGATGGCGTCACTACGACCCACCCTTGGAATACCGAACACCTTCGGTATTACTACAAATAGTCATGTCGCTACCCAGGAGCATCTTGACTTAGCTAAATTTTTGTTCAATATTTAGCTAAGGGAAGCTACCCAACGGGTACATCCCCACTTTTGTTAACACTGACCAGTCAGTTATCAATGAAACGAGGAATTATTCAAACCATTGTTACCAAGTCTAGCACTGAGGGCAGCTGGCAACGCCAGCAATCGTCAGCGGACCTCGTCCACTACGCTGTGCACTTGGACCAATCTTAATTCCTTTAATTTTTCATTGATTGCAAAAGAAAATCCTCAAGTCAAACTCTAGCGGTATAGACATATCATCACAAAACGTCAAAAATTCCATACTTCATATATTCAGGGCTGGGACTCCCCACCCAAAAATTGTTCCTTACATTCAAAAAAAAAAAAAACAAAAGTACATATATTTTCAGCCTCAGCGGCTACAGTCAAAACAGAGCACGTCCGGCATGTCAGGGGTTGGCCCCGGCGTCGCCTACTTCGAACTGCGACGGCTGTTCACAGCTTGCTTGGTCAGTCCCTCGAGCGGTGGGACTTGGCGTCTCTATGGTCCCATCCGCCGGAGTCTGATACCCACTGCCTGAGCTGCCACCTCCTGCGGGGGGACTGGGTACTGGCGGGGGTTTCTTCGTCGGCGCTGCATTTTTTGCTTGCGGCGCCTTGGGCAGGGACGCCTTGGCCCAATCAATGGCACCCTTCGCTTGCAGCATCTCGACATTCGCCAGGGCGCCGGCCTTCGCCGCTTCATTCAGCGCGTTTTTGTATTCCGCCGACTGCTTGAAACTCTCCACAGCGGCGGCGGCGGCTCGGCTTCCGTCATCCCTCAGCTGGGTCAACTCACCCTCCAGTCTCTTCACTTCCCCTTGCCTGGCGGCAGACTCCCACTGCAGGATGTCAATTTTCTTCTCCTTGGCGGTCACACGCTCTTGCAGCAAGGCCTTGTCTTGCTCCAGCTGGGAGACTTGATCATTTCGTTCTATGTCCCGCTGGATGGCGACGTCTAGCTTGCCTCGAGCGTCCGCCGCGTCACAGTCTGCCTTCATCAGGCGTCGCTCCACATCCGCCAGCCTGTCCTTGGCCTCCGCCAGCTCCCTCTCAAGCCTCTTAACCTCCTCTCGGAGCTGTCCCTCAATTCGAGGTTGCTTGGAGGCCGCCAAGAACATTTCGTTCAGCCCAACCGCCAGATGCCCAAAGGCTGAGCTAAAGGGCGACTGCTCGATCGCCGTTGGCCGCGTCATCCCTGCCAGACCGCCGAACCCCAACCGCTCGCACAAATGGTAGAGAAACTCCCGCTCGCTGTCGGTCATGAACTCGGTGAAGGCAGCGAAGGAGTCCAGATCGCTCGCGGGCATCTCTCTCTCGGCCGTCACGGGGGCCTTTGACGGGTCTGGTCGGCTCTTCTTCTGCCTGTGGACCTCGAGGATCTCGTCCTCATCCTCCTCCCCGGCCGAATCGTACTGGCGCCGCCTCCGCAGGACCGACCGGGTATCTCCAGTGGGCGCAGCCCTGGTCCCCTTCGGCGGTTGCCTCCCCACCGCGGTAGCGGCAGCCCCCACTGGCGCCACGACCTTTTCTCTCTGTGGCCCACGTCGAGTGGCAACCACTCTTTCCTTGTGCGGCCCGGAAGAGGATCCCTTTTTCCCCCCGCCCGCTTGTCCATCCGCCTGCACGCTGGGCAGACCGTCGGCCCCTAGGTGCGAGTGGTGCGGCATGGGCAGCGTCACCGGAACCTCGGATGCGCTCACCTCCAGCGTCTCCGGGTTCACAACTGTCATCTGGGCCGCCTCGCCTGAAGCATACATTGTCTCCAGGAAGTTGTCTATCTCCGCACGGTCCATGGCTTTGTCAAAGGCGTCACGGCTCGCTTTGTTGCCTGGCGGAGTCTCTGAGAACATGCAAACACCTGTCAACTTTAACCAAGTTATCAAGAGATACAATGTGGCGGAGGTCTCTTACCAATGGCGCGCGTTAGCTGCTGATCGACCAACAGCTCCCAGCCGGTGAGGAGACGGAAGTCCAGCAAATTGCGGTTCTTCCAACACCCTTTGATACGCGCAACCCGGCACTCTTCCTCACGCGTCAGATTGTAGCGCAGGCCCACTGTAAAACAACAGACAAGGTGTCAGTCAAACGATTACAACATATATACCATAAACCGCCAACTATGTTCAGCGGAGATCGACGGACAACCTCGGATTGGCTGAAACTCCGACTTAATCCTAAACGTCGGCTCCCCCTGGTTGGACTCCGCTTGATACTCCCACCCCGTCGTTGCCACGCAAAACGTCCCCCGCCAGTAGGACATCGAATCCCTCAAATTCTCTATCAGCTTGGGCGCTCCCTGCCGGCGGCTCAAATTTACTTGCCCCCTACAACCTTGGCGATTAATGTACACCAGTTCGTAGAAGTGCAAAACCTCCGCCACCGTCGGCCCCTCGCACCCGGATAGCCGCCACAAGGAGTTCATCGCCAGCATCAACCGCCACATGTTGGGACAGATCTGCCCAAAAGCGACGCCAAACTCACACACCAGGATCTGAAGGTTGGGCACTAGCGGCAACGTCACTCCTTGGCGGAATATTGCCTCGTGAACGGCGGCGAACCCCGCTGGAAGGATTGAGGCCTTCTCGTCCGTAGTCGGTTGACGCAGTTTCACAACTCCCGGCAGCCGGTATGTCCGTTTCATCCGATTGACCGCGGCGGCAGTCATCCGCCCTCCCGCCTCG
This sequence comes from Rosa rugosa, assembly GCF_958449725.1. NCBI lineage: Eukaryota > Viridiplantae > Streptophyta > Magnoliopsida > Rosales > Rosaceae > Rosa > Rosa rugosa. The sequence continues at coordinate 44,974,488 of NC_084820.1, forward strand.
TCGACGGGGGTCCCATCCAGGAGCACCCACGCCGATTCCGTTTCCTCCCCCGTCACGTTTCCCCCGTCAGCAGAACCACTGGCGGCACTATTACTTGCTAGCCGCTCCTCACTCCTCTCCCGCGCAGCAGCTTCCTCACCCGCCCTAGAACTCTCCGGACGCGACGTACGGCCCATGACAACTTCCCAGGGTATGGTTTGCAGCGGCTCGATGTCTAACGGCTCTGGCAGTGAGGTTCCTGCACGGGCAGACGGACGCAACGAGTCAATAAAAACCCTATCCGCCGCACTGATTGACACGTCAGACCCGGAGTCCTCACTGCTCGAGATCTCTACGACGTTGGCCATCCCAAAACCCTAAAACCCAAATCAGTTAGCCCAGAGAAGGATCTAACCTATCCCTATATCAGGTATAGCACAGAAACACCACGAACAGCTACCCAGAAATTACCAAAATATGAACAAACCCCCCTCAACCCAGATTCAACCATCTAGCAAAACCCTAACTGACAACTCTCTGTTAAACACCGTCCCCTACCCTCAAATTTCATCTTACACCCCCGACGAACATCAAGAAACCCAGTTCAAACACCAATCCCAGACACAAACACCAATCCCATAAATCGACAAAAACACGAAACCAAAGAGAAGGATAACCAGAACACTCACCTCAGTCGTGAACTCTCTGGCGTGCTGGTACTCGCTGTGCCCCGACGACGGAAATTTTCGTCTCTCCGACCACGAGAACTCCACCAACGCACGGCACCCTCTCTGCAAATCTCCACGAGAACTGAAGACGACAAACAGTTCGAATGGATTTTCTGATCTCCCTTCTCAATACGTTCCCCCCCTTTTATGTCAACGTCAGAGGCTTTTGGGCCGTCCGAACGACATCACACCCCAGCCGTACACGTGTCCCCTGTCCACACTAACCCTCCGGGTTAACCGAGGCGTCGCCTCGGTTACGAAATCCATCATTACTCGCATTAATGACGAGAAGACGGCCGGACTGAGGAGACGCGTCTCCACACGCTAACCCTCTAGTTATTTGCCACGTGTCAAGGCGTATCACGAAAGCAATCCAGGGTACGCCCTTCTCCAAGTGACGGTCTCCGCTGAGCGAAACTCCGCCAGCGGAACTTCTCACTTGTCCTCTCCAAGTGAGTCTCCGCTGAGCGAAACCCCGCCAGCGGAACTTCTCACTTGTCCTCTCCAAGTTAGTCTCGGCTGAGCGAAACCCCGCCAGCGGAACTTCTCACTTGTCCTCTCCAAGTGGCGGCCTCCGCTGAGCGAAACCCCGCCAGCGGAACTCCTATCTTCTGCAAGTGACCGTCTCCGCTGGGCGGAACCCCGCCAGCGGAACTTTTTCACTAGCTGTTATTCACGAAGTCTCCCAACAGCGGAACTTCTCCCTTGTCATCATCCAAACGGGGCACCTTCCGCTACACACCTCTAGCGGAAACCTCTTTTATCTGGCAAGTCGCGTACTTTGTTCAGCGCGGTACCGCTCAATAAATTAACGCCAAGCACGTCCACTGGACGCTGTTTACTGCTATGAACCAGCGGGGGGACTCCCGCCAGCGGCGGATCCCGAGGCCACGCCTCATACTGACAAATGACCGCCACGCGGCATTACAGTCAGATTGTCCCTACGGGACACGGGGACTAGTCAAGAGTCTACGACGACCCTGATCAAGTACGTTGACCCCCGTCACTCGGGTCCTAAAGATTGGGTTCGCTACCCAACACCCTCTGCTCCGTGCAGCTCCCCCTCACCAAACAAATTTTGCGACCATTCGGAGGTCCATCTTAGCCGGGGAGTGGGGGACTCCCTGGGGGGCCTAGCAGGGGCCCACCCGAAAGGGTATAAAGCGTTTGCTCAGTAATATCCATGGTTGACAACGCACTGACGCTAATTATGCTTTTGCAAAAGTCTAGCGGAAGAAAACGCTTCACACCGCCGATCAACTCCCCAACCAAGATTGCCCTCCTTGACTGGGGACTTGGGGGACTTGTACCTACATGTACGTTGCAAAGCATAATTAGCTATAATCAGACACACTCATCGTACCGCCAGAGGTACCAACTATCGTCAAAGGAGTAACCCACAGATAGGCAGCCAGGCGGGCCACGGTTTGAGCACAAGAGTTCCCCAGGATCACCGCCGACGCGCCGCCACGCACTCTGCCAAGACGGCATCAGAAGCTACTGAAACTGGGAACTGAAGCACATCAGTCCCACATCGAAAACAAGGAGAAGATCAGACCTCTCCTCACCTATAAAAGGTCCTCTCTTCTCCCTTCATTAATTACGCATTAACTCTCATTTATTACTGTGCTGCCTATATATATATATCAACTGACTTAGGCATCAGAGAAGTGAAGACCGCCCAACGCGGTCTCCCTCTGACGCCCTGTCTCTCATTTGGCAGCTAGCAGGAATCACCAAGTATACAGAGTAGCGGTCCGCCCGCCGGACCCGCGTTAAACGAAGGTTTGGCTACCGCCAGACTTTGAGCATTAACAGTGGCCGATCATAAATCAGCTTAATTAGGTCTCCCCTATAATGAAGAAAGGGGGGTAGAAGAAGGGAGTTTGAAAGTCCTCGAGAAAAAGAAGAGAAATTGAATAAAAACTCAAAAAACGGGAACTTTTAGTAAAAAATACATTGAAATAGGTTGCCAGAAAATTTGGCAGGAAAAAGTCGCCGAAAATTTGGCAGGAAAAGTCGCCGGCGGTGGTTGACCGGAGAGTTGACCGAGGAGGTTGACCGGAGAGTTGACTGTGGGCTGGACTGGTCCTTCTCCCTTTTTTTTCTTTTCTCTCGGCCCAAGCCTGTTTCTCACCCTTTTTTTTCGGCCCAGGCCCACACCTTGATAGTCTTCCTTTGACTTCTTCTTCTGGGTCTTGACCGGAGCATGGGCTTCGTGGGCTTAGCGGGCTTCTGTCAAGACTTGGGCCACGTGGGCCGCGAGTCTTTCCTTTTTCTTTTTTTTTCTTCTATTTCTGCCCCTTTTTTTGGAGGACATTCAGTCGGCCGGTTCAGTATCTTTTAGGTCGGTTTTCAGGGTTTTGCTTCCGGTTCCTGAATACTGGGATTAAAGCGCTGACGCTGGCAAATTTTGGTAGCAATCGGAGGTCTGAAAGGTGGTGAACCGGTAGAGTATTTGCTGCGGGTGGTTTGGAAATTCCGGTGGCCGGTTCGGTAGGTTTCCGGCCGGTTCTGGTGATTCTACCGCCAGTTCTGGATTCCTGGGGTTGAGGGCTTCAAGTTGTGTGGCGAAGGCAGAAAAGGTTTCAAGGTTTTGTATTCGGATATAGGGTTTTAGCTTCTGGAATCAGGGTTTGGCTATGTGTTTCAGGGTTAGGGCTTCGTGCTGATAACGTGTTTAAGGAAAACTGAATTGGAGAGAATTGAGTCGTACTTTCATTGATAATAGGGGTCTCTTTATATAGAGGATTACAAGACATAGAATCAGAGTTGTACAAGAAAAGATAATCGTACAATTAATTGGATATCTATGAATATCTCCGAGAATATCTCTAATTCAAAACCCTATTTCAACTAAGTTAAGTAACCTAGAGTTTGGCCCAGACACATATTCTGGATTTACGTGAACAATAACCAAATTATCATTAGGCCTGCAGCCCATCCTCTGACTCTCACCCTGGCTCATTAGTCCATGACCCAAGCCCACATACTCTGATGTAAGGAGAGGCAGACCGGGCTATACAGGACTACTGGTGCCCTAGTTGGAGTCCTGCCCAAGTCTGGAAGTACCCTGCAAATTTTAGTACCTGCCATGGGCACGACAAAGCCCCTTTCAACTTCCCGTAATTGATCTTGACCTCCGGCGAGAAACAATAATTCCGTAGCTACCAAGGATCCACCCTCAGAGTTCAACACATCGAAGCCCCAATAATAGCCATTGATTTCTCAGTCAAAACAAGCATACCATCCCCATGCAAAACCCTATTGCATTCCTCCTTTTTCTTAAATATAACAAACTATCCTAAAGAACTCGGTAGCCCAACGCATCGTTGGGTTTCCCACTCAACATTTAACCCACCAGATATCAACCTCCTCCATCGATTAAAACACCTACCAGTGCTCCCACATCAACTTCTACACTATCCTAAAGGGCCGCCATCTCCTTGGCCATCGGGGAATTCGATGGAAATTGCACGAGAGTAGGAAACCCTAGTTTTCGGCACCTCTCAAGTCTCAAGTCTCAACCTTAGCATAGCAGCTAAGTTTTTTTTTTTTTTTTTGGGCAGTTCCTTAAAGGCCCATTTCCTATTAAATTAAGTCGTCATTTTCCTATCATTTCTCTTTAAGCCCTTAAACTCAGCCCAGTGTTATAAAATTATAAGCCCAATTTTTGTTATTTTTGATGACCAAACCATGGTCGATCTGTTCTCAGTTGTAGGTCTGCCATTCTTGTTGGGATACCATATGATTCAATAGATGCAGAGATGGGAGAATCTTAAGGCAATGAAGAAGGCATAGATAATAAAAATGCAGTTCAGGTTTGTAAAAATATGTCGTAACCTTTTCTAAGTAAAAAAATGCTTACTCTTTCACACTAGTCTTGACTAATGCATAAAGGCCTTAGCACATCATGCACACATTACACTACTCATCACAGAGGAGATCAATTTTGCAAGTTTTCAGCCAAATTGATAATCGTTAAGGTGTTCATAATCGTGATTAACCATTATGAACATAAACGGTTCAGGTTGGACAGATTCGATTTATCCATTGATGTGATCTAGTCCGGTATCTTAATGATCATTAATTTAGCTGAAAATTTGCATAAATAATCTATTCATGGAGACACACACACACTCACACAAAAATACACACATATATACCTTTTTTGTCCATTTTAAGTGATTCTTGTGGCACCACTTTTCGATCACATATAGACATCTCGACCGTTCAGTTTTTAGGTCCACTAAGTGATCCCTTTTGATAATCGTGAAGGCGTTTTATAACTGTGATTTACAATTATAAGCATGAACGGTTTAGGTTGGACATATTTGGTTCATTCATTGATTTAATCTAGTTCAATACCTTAACGGTCATCAATTTGGCTGAAAATTTACAAAAGTGATATACTCATATAGACCTAAAATCTGAACGGTCGAGATGCCAATCTGCCAAGCCTTCTTAACCGCCAATCCGCCATGGCTAAAGAGCCCACACCAAAATGAAGGAATAGATCACCCACATGCAACCCTCCTCACCGTAGAAACACAATGCCACACTGATGACATAGAAATCAAGGTCGTGAATTTATAGGATGACGATGAATTGGGGACCTCGGGGATTCAAAACCTTAGGGTTACATTTTAACTAGAGGAGGATCCATCACTAAGTCACTACCTAATTGAAATTTCCAAACTTTGTTTCTGTGGCTTTATTTGCTTTTCTCTGCTAGTTTTGGCCTTTCAGTTTTTCTTGTACGAGTGGTGAGGTTTTGAGGTGGGCTGGTGAGGTGAAGCATGATTGACTTGCTGAATAGACAACCAAAAAAAAAAAAAAAACCATAATTGCATAGAAGGGTAGTTAGGGTAATTTGTAAAAAAAAAATTGAATTAAAGTAACAGAAAAATAGAGGGGGTGTGTGAATAGACAAAAATGGTGTGTCAATAACACCACCCATTCAAAAATACTTCCGTACTTTATATTTTTGAAAGGGACTCGTTAGATTTTCCGTACTTTTGGCCAAAAGTATTATAAACGATTTTTACGTTTATTTTCGTATTTTACATGTACTATTAAATAAAAAAAATATAAATTAATATTATTAATAAAAGAATTAGTTAGTTAATGAAGGAAAAAATTTAAGAATAGTTCAAGAAATATCGGCCACTTCGAAGTTCGGTACGTCAGGTTTCAAATAATTAAGATCCGGTACATGAAGTTGCAATACCGACCCAAAATCGTATATGCCGTTGTTAATGTCTAAAAGTTCAGCGGTAGCTAAACCTTTGTTAACGCTGATCCGATGGGCGGATCGATACTTGTGATGTTCTCAAAGCTTCCGCTACCTGTCAAATGAAATACAGAGGGCGTCAGAGGGAGACCGCGCTGGGCGGTCTTCAACTCTCTGATGCCTAAGTTAGTCAATGTATTTATGTTGACAAAGTAACAGTAGGTAAGTATTTAATGCGTAATCAATGAGGAGAGAAGGGAGAACTTTTTATAGGTGAGGAGAGAGCCGAGCTTCTCCATATTTTCGATGTGGGACTGATGTGCTTCAGTCCCCAGTTTCTGAGGCTTCTGCCGCTGTCTTGGCGCGGCGCGTTACCGCTGATCTGGGGGTGAGCCGGGGCTCAGGCGGTAGCCTTCTTGATGGTGTTTTCGTAGGTCACACCATTGGGGGGTAGTTGGTATCGCTGGCGGTACCATGAGCGTGGCTCATTATAGCTAATTATGCTTACAAATGCCTATGTAAGTACAGCCGTTATATCCTCCATTAGTCAGTGTGATTTTGGTCAAATTTGTAAGGGCAAATCCGTCTTTTCAAGGATTGACAAAAAAAAAACAAAAAAAAAATTGCAGAAGAAGAAGGAGAAGAAGAAAATCAGATTTGGGTGTCCATATTAACCTTGTTATCGAGAAGGGAGGGAGAAAGAAGGAGGAGAAGAAAATTAGATTTGGGTGTCCAAATCAAACCTTGATATCGGGGAGGGAGGGAGGAAGGAAGAAGAAGAAGGAGAAGGGATACCCATATTTGGGTGTCCGAATCAGAGATAGAGTGATGAAAACCCAAAATTATCCTTTGAAGATTGAATAATTGCATAGGTTTAATGTTGTTATTAAGGCCATTTACTAAAAGTGTGTCGGGACTGCAACTTCATGTACCGATCTTAATTCTTTGTAACCTGATGTACCGAATTTCGGAGAGGCCGATATATATATTTTTTTTCTTTAATTAAAAAAAGATGATCAAAGGATTTCACTCCTACCCTCATGGTGACTCGAACCCAGGACCTTGATTTTAGGTAGTGGGTGCTCTAACCACTGAGCTAACACCACTTCGTCAAGCCGATATGTCATGTAATGTTCTTGAAATTTTTTCATTAACTAAAAATATTTTGCCGAACTTTTTAACGAATTATTTGAGAAATATCCAAATAATACATGTATGTATTTTTCACGCACTATACATATCTCATACTTTATTAAGTATGCTTGTATGTGACATTATCTATTAAAGCTCCAAATACTTTTGGGGAATAAAAAGAAAAAATATTGACTTACTCAAAATCCTATTTAAATACAACTTGTGAGAAATTAAGAGAGTTTCTATTGGGACCTCCAAATCTGCTCACTTGACCTCACTCTATTATGAATTATTAAATGACATATATAACCTACTATAAAATGACTATTAAGGACAATAATTATACCAAAAAATATTATATTTATTTTATGTAGACTTTCCAATTCAATAATATTAGATTGTATTCCTTATTATTTTCCTTATCTATTTTCATTTTTCAATTTCACTACATACTCATTAAAGCATTCATATATATTTAATAAGAATTAAAAATATGATTAAGATCATGTGACATAAAAATGTATGATATATATGTTGAACGCATATTGGTGAGGGAAAACAAAATAAATCCTCTTATGATTTATGACCTAAATCTAAGTCAATCCATTATATTTGAAAAAATAATAATAATAATAAAAATATTTAAATAATTAAAGGGAAATGATGGAAAAGGTCACTTTAGAGAGTGAAATGATAATAAGGTCACCTAGTTTCCCACTTGATAAAAAGGTCCACTGTGAATTGTTATTAATATTAGTTTAGTCCTTATGAATAATGAGGTCATGTTAAAAAAGGTCAGTTTTTAATTTTTATCATTCCGATTCTGCCCCTAAGGTAATAAACCTTTATAACCTTCCATTTCAAAATCTGGAAGCTCAAATTTTCTCTCTCCTTTGATCAGAAAGCTTCCGATTCGATTTGATCGGAGATCTCTTTCCGTGATTCTTTCTTCGCCGCCCTCTCTGTCGGAAGCTTCCGATTTCGATTTGCGCCTCTGCGAGGATCTGAAATCTCAGTTTTGAGTGGTTTTGGAGCTTCCGCACCTCTTTTCTCTTTTTCTGGATCTCTGGCTTCGTCGGTGTTCGTCTTGATCACGTTATTGTGTTCTTCTTCTTCGTCGACTCAGTGCTTAGTTACAGTCTCTCTATTTCTTCCTCTCTCTGGTTTTCTCTGATTTGATCGGTAAGCCTTCTCTCTGTGAATTTGTTCGTTTTGGATTTTGCAGTGTATTTTTGTTGTTTGTGTTAAATTGTTGACTTGTTCGTTTTGGATTACTGTGTTCTTCTCCTTCGTCGACTCAGTGCTATGTTGAATTGTTGATGATGTTTTGTGCTATTGCGGTACTATATTTGTTCTATACTGTGATTTTTTTATCAGTGACATGGCCAGTTACATTTTTAATACTGCTGTTTTGTTCAGGAATTATCATTTATTTTGCGAGTATGATGTTGTTCTTCTGTTCAGGCATTAACAGTTACTTTGGCAGTGACTTGTTTGTGTTGATTCTGTTGATTTCCTTAGTAGTGACATGGATAGTGATTTTTTTTTTATTCTTGTGCAGTTGTTATGGATACTAGCTATGTTGTCAAGTTTATTTATTCTGATGAAGCAGCAACAGTTCCATTGTTGCATAATTGGTCGTTTGTTGACCTATGAAATTCCATACGCTCTCGTTTTTCGGATTTGATTCAAGGCAATTTCATGTTGAGGTACATTATTCCTCCGGATTCTACTTCATGTTTTCTAGAGAGTGAAGTTGATATGAGAATGATTTTTAGGAATTTGGTTCGTTACAATTCTGATTTTGTTGAAGTGTTTGTGACTGATTTGCCTTCCATTAGTGAAAGCGTGGTGAGTAATACAGTGTGTGAGGATTCTAGTACCATGCTTGAGGAGAATGATTATTTGGGGTGTTATAGGGCAGAGGCACCGAAGAGTTATATGACGAAAGGTGTGCAAAGTAAAATAGAAATATCATTTTTGCTGTGACTTAGAGTTCTAAAGTTTCTTTGGCTAGTGATTTGACTAATGAGTTGGCTAGTGACTTGGCAGTTAATTTCAGTCTACAGTAACTTGACCAGTGACCTGGTCCATGACATTCAGGTTGCCAGTTCTAGTGACATTCATTTTATCTATAACTTGGTCAGTTACATAGATTGTAAGTGACATGTTTAGTTACATATTCAGCTACATGCTCAGTTACATGTTTAGTTACATGCTCAGTTACATACACTGTAAGTGACATGGTCAGTTACATGATCAGCTACATGTTCAGTTACATAATCTGTGACATGAGTTTAATTTTGCCAGCGACTTCACTTGACCAGCTACATGGACAGTGACTTGCCCAATGACTTGACTTGACCATCTACATGGACAGTGACTTGGCCAACGACTTCACTTGGCCAGCTACACTGACAGTGACTTGGCCAACGAATTCACTTGGCCAGCTACATGAACAGTGACTTTGCCACTTCACATGGACAGCTACACTGACAGTGACTTGGCCAGCGACTTCACTTGGGCTGCTACACATGGTCAGGTACACTGACAGTGACTTGCCCAGCGACTTCACTTGTCCAGCTACATGGACAGTGACTTAAACAGCGACATAGACAATTACAAGGACATTCACTGACATTCAGTTTCTCTGTAACTTGGCCAGTTACTTTAGAAAGTACCTAAGCAGATAAATTGCTTTCACAAAGATCATTGCAAACGAAATTATATATAGTAAAGCAATCCAAAAACTATAAAACATGTACTTAAGAAGCTCTCTAAAAACTACATAACATGTACTCAAGTAGCTTTTCAACCTGTCCTATTCCCTAAACAAATTTCTACAATTCTTCATGTGTTGAGTTCCAGCTGTGCCTACTTTCTGCAAATGACTTTACCACATGAGCTCTAAAATTCAGAATATCATCCTTGGTTAGTTTGCTTGGAACTGTCTCATTTTTCGATATTTTCTCCATGTTGTACATCACAAAAAGGCCACAGTCCAATCTGTTCGTCACATAAAAATTGAAGTCAATGAATTTGAACTTTATAATGATATATCGACATTTTTTAAACAGCTGTGTACTTACGAGTCTTTTCCTTGTTGAGGGCATCTTTTAATGTCTTGCACTTCCATTTTTCCATCATAGTTATCCCTGATCCATTTGATGCTTTCTATCTCATTTTCAGTCAGGGGAACTTCGATCAGTTTCAATTCTTCTTCCGAGCTGTTCTTTTCATCGAATTTCATTCGGCATCCTTGGTCTAGCATGTCATCTGCTTGTTGTTTGACTGCTGTCATCCAAAGCTCTACCAATTCAATCTGCATTTCCAATATCACAGCCAAATCAATAATATGCTCTGTTTAAATTAAATATAAAAAAATTAGTATGAAGGAAGAGTTCGATACCATTTTTTTGACATTTTGAAAGCAACCTCCAGTTAATGGTTTTTTCGGTTTCTTTGAATCACTGTGGAACCAGTTCTTTAAAGTCTTGTCAAAAATCAGCAGTGTATGATGAAATCCGGATTCATGTGAAATTGGGAAGAATATATAGTTTGACCTTGCCAGATTCTGGAACAGTGGTTCGCAGAGGTATAGATGTACGAAATACACCGTCAAATTTTCTGCGGAATGCTGTTTCAAAGAAAAACAGAATAGAAGACAAGTTATTACGAATTACAAATGATTTGATTTGAATGTAGATTAATCGTTCCAGTACTTACCCAGCATAAGGGATGCATAAAAGATGGCACCTCCAGACCTTGTGATTCTTTGTCTGATAGTTGATCAGTCAACAGAATCCCATAGCATTCTATGCAGTTGCTTGCTATAGGTTCATCAAATATCATGTCCTTCAGATCCTGTCTGGATACCTCCGCTCCATACCGCCTGCCTACCCAGAAGAACACTCTGCACAGAATGAATAGTATAAGTAATATGTATTGTGATATGCAGTTACTTTAACAATGATATGGCCAGTGACATCACTTGCCCAACTACTTAACCAGTTACTTGGCTAGCTACATAGACAGTTACATAGCCAGTTACTTCAGATGGCCAGCTACATGGACAGTTACATGTACAATGACTTCACATTGCCAGATACATGGCCAGTTACATGGCCAGTGACTTCGCCAGCTACATGAACAATTACTTCGCCAGCGACTTCACATGGCCAGTTACTTATCCAGTTACATGAACAATGACTTGGCCAGTGACAATAAGTTTTAAAAAGAATTTTAACTTAATTAAATTATTACCCTGATGGTGCATATTGCCAGTATCTCTGCACTCTCCTCTTGGTGTCCTGGTCCATATAATTGTACACTTTGCTCTTCTCCCAGTCTACGACCTCAGGAGGGAGCTGTTTCTCTTCTGGATTTTCATTGATTTCTGCTTTTTCTTCAGTGTCGATCTGTCTTATTGCTTTCAGAACGTCCTCGGGTAAACCGTCCAAATTCTGTTGTGCTGCCATCTCTTCTAGCCTTTTACGTTCTTCAGGTTTCAGTGAGGCCTTCTTCTGTTTTTCTTTTTCTTCCTTTTCAGCAGCTCTCAATCTCTCTTGCTTCTTCTTTTCTTTTTTCTCCCGTTTTGCTTTCACATCCCCCCACCAGTAAATGCTGTCCTTTTTCTGTGTTCTTTTCCTATTCTTCAATCTGACGACATATGAGTAGAGACCCATTGATGATACAGTTTCACCAGAATGTTGCTCTGTAAGGCGCATTGTTAACTCGCCCTTTTTGTTCTCCTCTGGTGTCTTCTGCTCTTTCTCTGGGCTCAACGTACGAAGTGGAAAGCCACGCGCAGCTACAGGACTTTTCACTATCTGAAACATGTCAGGTTGTTTTTCCATTTCGTCGACTGTGAGCATGCAGACTGTGGGGCTCTGGAACAGTGAGTCCTTTTGTGATGGAGGTGTCGATTGAGTTTCTTCTTGCACTATGCAGTGAGGTGGAGATTGAGCTACTGTGGCTGCAGATTCTTCGACTGTGAAGATCCCTTGGGACTGACCTTCCTCAACAGTTGATTGATCTCTCTTTTCTGTGTTCTCAGCAGCCTTAGATGCAGCTGTATTTGATTCATTATTTTCTTCTGTTGAGTTAGGTGGTGGGGAGTTGTGCTGTTGAGCTGCTAGTGAGGTGTGAGTCTTTGGGCTCAACATCGGCTCCAATTTCTTCACTTTTTCCTCTAGCTCCTTCACTGATGATGCAAGGCAAAAATTCTCCGTCACAAGTGTAGCATTTCGTTCCTCCAGATCCACCTTGTCCTCCGCGAATTTCGTTAGTTCCTGTTCCTTTTCCTTCAGTTTTTGCTGCAAATTATCCTTCTCCACAGTTAGACATCTTATCTTCTCTTCCTTTTTCTGAAGCTGTTTCTCCCATTTGCTTTTTTCTGAAGCTGTTTCCTGTTCAGCCACTTCAACTTCCTGATCGTCATCTCCTTTTTCCTTTCCTTCTGAAGCTGTCTTTGCTTCATCTGAACTATTCTCCTCTTCCTCGGATTCTGATTCCTCTCTATCCTCCTTCAGTTTTTCAAATATTTTCTGAAAGAAACATATTCCATATGTCAGTGACATGCTATGTGACATGACCAATGACATGTTTATAATAGTTATAAAGGCCAGTGACATGAAGTGTGATTTGGCCATTGACATTCAGTGTGCTAGTGACTTAATCAGTAACTCTTAACCAACATAATTCCTTGGACAGTGACAACTTCATTGACAGAGAACAACTTATAGTTAGTTTTTTCAAGCTGTTAAAGCTTGTCCAATTTTGTATTAGCCTCTGGATGTCCCATTTTCTCATCCCATGCACTTCCTTCTCCCTTCCAGATATTGGCCTGATTTTTTCAGTCTTTTGACAGAACCAATACTGCATGCACAAAAAAAAAAAAAAAATTAGTCATAACAACTTAGTCAGTGACATGCAGTTTGACTTAATCAGTTACTTGACCAATGACATTTCAGTATGACAGTAACTTACCAGTATTATTAGAACGCAGCCCCCCGTATTACCATATGAGCTCTTTGAATTCTTCTTTTTCAAAGCCTTTATAGACTTTTTTAGGAAGCTTCCAACTTCCTTTGCCCAGTCATAAGATCCAATCTGATCCAAATTTTCGCATGCTCTGACATAGTCCCATGAAATTGTTCCCCCTGCGTTTGGGAACAAAAACTTTATTGACAAGTCCAGCAAGATTAATCTTGCCACATTTTTGTCCTTCTTCTCAATCCCTTCCTCGGTTGTTGGCTTGTCGTTGATGGCAACTTGCAGAGCTTTCTCCACAGCTTTCTTGTTAATTCTCACTGAGTTTGAAAAAAACTGCTGGACAAAGTCGGACTGATATGCACCCTCAGAAGTCTTTGGAACCAACTCGCCTTTTGCTAGCAGTCCAAGGATCTTTGAAATATCTCTTGTCGAGATCCTGAATTTCTTCTTTCCAAAGAAGAAGAGGTCATTTTCATGGTTGTAGGCCTGCAGTAGGAGGGTAATGAAATCATCAGATTTCTTTGTTGACTTCTCCTCTATGTGGCCACCATGGACAACATCAACAATATTTCCAAATGGTGTCTGCCTGAGCAAATCTAATGTTCTTGGACTCAAATTCTTCTTGTTATCTTTAATTGTGTTCAAGAAACTTATTAATGTGCACCTGTACTGCACATGTCCTGGTTTCAGATGTCTCTTCCTCTTTGGTGCAGCTTCAGGTTTTTCATCCTCTTCTGCTTCCTCTTCAGAATCTTCTACTTGCTTTATTTTCTGTTTTTTGCTTTTTACTTTTGAATGCTTCTTCGAACCCTTCTTTGGTGTTGTTTCTTCTTCTGACTCTAAATCTTCCATATGTTTTACTTTCTGTTTTTTGCCTTTTTCTTTTGAATGCTTCTTGGCAATCTTCTTTGCTGATGTTTCTTCTTCTTCTTCTTCTGTTTCTGATTCTTCTACTTTATCCTGTCTTTTTCTTTTTGATTTCAAATTGTTCTTCGAATTCTTCTTTCTCTGTATCGTTTGATCATCTTCTTCATATTCTGATTCCACCTCTCTGTAGTCTTCGTCATCATTGCTTTGTTCCCTTTCTTTTCTTTTTGGTCTTGCCATTTCTGATGTTTTAATTCTGTTGAAAATTTTCAAAATAAGAAGGTTAGCATTGAGTTTGCAAGTTACATAACCAGTAACTCGGCCAGCTAGTGATCTGGCCAGTGAAGTCACAGGCCATGTCAATGACAACGTCAGTTACATAGTAAGGTACTTGGTCAGTTACATATATTGTAAGTGAAATGCTCAGTTACATGATCAGTTACATGTTCAGTTACATACATTGTAAGTTACATGGTCAGTTTCATTATATAATCCTATAAAGTATGTATTTGAACTAGCAGCATTTCCATTTTAGTACAGCCTATAGCCTAAACAGCATCACAAACAGTCATTATCTCCATATAAATGGTTATGTTACTGTCCATGTCTCTGTATCAAATCACACCAAAATGAAAATACAGCCGCACCAAAATCACACCCACTCAGTACCCTATGTCACTGGGTATGTTACAGCATCAAACTAAAATGTAAAGGCAATCATTTATCATCTCCACTCAAAAAAGTTTTAAATCTTCAGTCAAACCAAAACTTGGAGTCGAATTGTTTTGTTTCATAATCAAATCCAGAAATAATTATATCATATTCGACTTATAATTCCAAAACTATGGCACTATCTCAATGTATCGCAAGTAAGTAAGAGAAGTTTCTGAGAATCGAGGCTGAAAGATTACCCGGTCAAGGTACACGATTGAAGGTCCGCAATTCTTCAAAACCCTAAAATTTGGGGCTTTTTCTGTGAAGTACTTCTCCAGAGTCGGCGCTGCTTCACCGTGGAGGAAAACAGTCGTCGGAGAATGTATGTGTCTCAGAATGTGGCCGCCGGAGGTGAAGATGAGAGTAATTCTCTATTTCGGAGTAGGTTTGAGCGGTTTTGGAACTTTGAAATTCCGAATTATAATGTGGAGAAGATAAACAGTTGTGAAATTTCCAGTTAACTGCGAAAGAAACTGACGGTGACAGTTTTTGTAATTAAGTTGAACTCTAGTGGTAGGTTGTGAACATGTGACCTTAATTATCATGGAGACATTTGTGGTGTTTAAATTATAATAAGGCACTTCAAAATGACCTTTTTTTTATCATTATCCCAATAATTAATCATGTGGTACAAAAAATACAGAAAAAAAATAATTTTTTTTTTTTTGAGAATAAAAACAAAATGATTTCTTCATTTTTTTTTTTTGCACAGCTAAAATAGAAAAAAAAAAATTAAAAAAAAAAACATAATAGTTCATGGCATTTTCTTATTGATTAGACATTAATTTTTGAAACTCAAGTTTGATACCGTCATAGGGGCTGTACCATGCACGGTGACGACTGACATGAATAATGCTTTGATGGCTACGTACACGGACGAAGAGATTAAAACCGCTCTCTTTCAAATGCATCCTTCAAAAAGTCCTGGACCGATGGTATGTCTCCATTTTTCTATCAGAAATATTGGGATGTTGTTAGTCATGATGTTTGTTTGGCAGTGCGGGATTTGTTGACTCATGGGGAGATGTGGCCGGAGTCTAACTATACCTACCTTTGCTTGATACCCAAGATAAAGGACCCAAAGG
The DNA here is from genome assembly GCF_958449725.1 of Rosa rugosa. NCBI lineage: Eukaryota > Viridiplantae > Streptophyta > Magnoliopsida > Rosales > Rosaceae > Rosa > Rosa rugosa. The sequence continues at coordinate 44,990,222 of NC_084820.1, forward strand.
ATGCAATGCACTTTCGCCCAATTGCGTTGTGTAATGTTATTTGCAGGATTGGTTCGAAAGTTGTAGCTAACCGGTTGAAGGTTTGGCTTCCTGAAATTGTGTCTCCATTACAAAGTGCGTATGTCCCCGGTAGGCTCATCTCCGATAATACTTTAGTAGCAAATGAGGCAGCACACTTTATGCACAAACTCAAAAATCAAGAGGCAGGTTTCTTCTCCCTCAAGCTTGATATTTCTAAAGCATATGATAGACTTGATTGGTCGTTTATATCTGCTATTCTCACGAAATTGGGTTTTGCATCTCAATGGATTCAAATTATCATGAAGTGCATCTGTTCTGTGACATATTCCATTCTCTTACATGGGGAGCCTTCTCCTCCGATTACTCCTACACGAGGCATCAGACAGGGTGATCCTTTGTCACCCTACCTTTTTATTTTATGTGGTGAAGGTTTATCAGCCTTAATCTCCCAGGCTGTGAGTCAACGCACTATTCAGGGACTCACTATGTGCCCTCAAGCCCCTACATTGCACCATCTTTTCTTTGCAGATGATAGTATACTCTTTGGTTCTGCCATAGATGAAGAATGCTTGCACTACAAGTTAATTCTGGATACGTATGAAAGGGCCTCCGGACAAAAAGTGAATTTTCAGAAAAGTAGTGTGGTCTTCAGTCAAAATGTTCTGGAGGATAGGCAACATCACTTGGCAGCTATTTTGGGGGTCCAATGTGTCAAGGAACATGATAAGTATCTGGGTTTACCTATGAGGGTGGGGAGGTCCAAATCTGCAATTTTTGCGTACATCAAGGAAAAGCTGACCAAGACCTTAGTAAACTGGAAGGCAAAGATCCTTAGCTCGGCAGGGAAAGAAATTCTCATCAAAGCAGTAGCTCAAACCATGCCATTGTACGCAATGAACTGTTACTTACTACCAAAACTCTGTGTGATGACATTCATCAGCTCTGTGCTTCGTTCTTCTGGGGTGACATCGATGACAAGAAAAAGATCCATTGGAGGAGTTGGGAGAAATTATGCCTCACCAAACATGAGGGTGGAATGGGTTTTAAGGATCTTTATGCGTACAACCTCGCCATGCTTGGCAAACAAGGATGGAGGATACTCTCCAACCCTCATTCTTTGATTGCCAAATTATACAAGGCCAAGTATTTTCCACACTGCTCCTTCTGGGAGGCTGAAATGGGGGACTCGCCATCCTTTTCTTGGCGCAGCATTCTAAATGGTAGACCAGTGCTCAAGGCTGGGGTGCAGTGGTGTATTGGCAATGGCACTCAAGTCAATATTTGGAAGGATAAATGGATTCCTAATTGCCAGCAATATATGATCCACAAACCTAGGGATTGTGTTTTTGAGCTGGTCTCGGATTTGATTGACTCACATACGAGACAATGGATTCCAGAGGCAGTAACTGCCATCTTTCCACCTGACGTCGCTCACAAGGTACTTAGTATTCCTCTCAGTCGTCGTACTCGTTGTGATAAAATTTGTTGGAGTCCAGAGAAAAGAGGTTTCTATTCCGTTAAAACAGCGTACTGGATAGCTCGAACTCGGGTTCTAGAGAATGTTCTTGTCTCTACATCTAGTGGTGATCCATTTCAGGAACTGTGGAAGAGACTTTGGCGTGCCAAAGTTCCGGGGAAGGTACAGATCTGTGTATGGAGAGCATGCTCCAACCTGCTTCCTACACGAGCTAAACTGCTGACTAAAGGATATGAGGGAGATCTCCATTGCCTACTGTGTTCTCATCCGTATGAGGACACCTCCCATATCTTTTGTACGTGCCCAACTGCAGCTGCTATTCTAGCTGCACCACCTTTCCAGTTTAAAAGTCCTATACTGCCTCGTATAGACCTCAAGATATGGTTTCTTGAACAGGCGGTGCACTTGAAAAAGGAGGTGTTTGATAAACTCTTGATGGTTATATGGGCAATCTGGAAAAATAGAAACAACATGTTGTGGAATAACACAAAGCAGTTAGCGGATGCACTAGTCCTCAGTTCGCTTGCATGGTTGGATGAGTTTACCAAAGCGAACCGAGTTGCTCAGTTGGCTCCTTCAAAACTGCAAAAGACCTGGAGGCCTCCGGAAGTGGGAACTTGGAAACTTAACGTGGATGGTAGCTTCATTCCAAATACCACTCTGGGTGGTGTGGGAGGTGTTTTACGAGATGATAGAGGTAACTTTCGAGCTGCTTTTGCGATACCTATCTCTCATGTGGCCTCTGCAAAACAGGTGGAACTTAGGGCTATCAAAGAGGGTCTCAACTTGGTGGCAACTGTTGGCAATGTTGTCATCGAAACTGATTGTTTGGATGCAGTATCCAACATTGCAGACATGCAGTCCACGTATTTGCATGAGGAAGGTCTGCTGGACGACATTAGGCACGAACTTGAGCAAAGGAGTGACATCGTTGTGCAGCATACCTCCAGAGTTTGTAATAGAGTTGCTCACTGTCTAGCAAACTCGGTCTATGAAATGGGAAATGCCCGTGTTTGGCAGACCCAACCTCCAGCTCTAATTTTGGAGTTACTGAAGCATGATTGTAAGCAATTGGGATAACCCCATTCTATGAATGAAATTTCCTTGGTTCAAAAAAAAAAAATATATATATATATATATATATATATATATATATATATATATATATTTAGTTAAAATTTATAGAGTGATTAAATCATTGAAATGACTAAATTTTTTATTTTAAAGATAATTAATAATTTGTTTGCAAATTATATGAGTGAGGTTAGTTGAGGAAGTTTAGTGAGGTTTAGTGAGTAAATTTAGTATTTGAAAATTTGATAAGAGGTGTAAAAAGCATAGAGGTCAACTGAGTAAATTTGAAGGTTCCAATAGAAAAACTCGAAATTAATGCAGTAGAATTAGACTCTTGAGATATTTTGTAAGAAGGTGTCGCCATTTCTGCACGTTGGAAAGAAACGAAAAAAAAGGAAAGACCGGCGAGAGTCTAACATAATTACTCCGAGGTCTCCAAGTCAAAAAGGGGTCAAAATCCAGATCCTTGTTTGCCCAAACATAACCCTGATTCCACAAGCTCAACCTCGAACCCACTTCAAAAACGGCATACACAACTCCTCTCTGTTTTGGATCCCCATTAATCGAACCCTCATCTCTCTCTTACTCACTCTCTCATTTCATACACAATTCAATTCAAATGGAGATGCACACTCTTTCCAATGGTGCTCCTGATTTCGACAGCCTTAAGTGCTCTCTGGTGGAATCTTTGTTGGCCGAGACTGCGATTCTTGCTGACAAGTCTTTTCTTTTGCTACTCTTGCTGGTACGACATTTCTGAATCCAATTATTTTTCCTCTGACTTTTACTTTCTGTTTTTTTTTTTTTTACCTTGTGGCTCATAGATTGATGCAATTGAATCATGCGATTTTTATTTTGTACCTTAATTTGCTGTTAGTCAATCCTCTGTTGTTCATAGAAATTAATGGGGTATCTTTATTTGTTGCTTTTTTGATAATGTTGTTGTTGGGAGCTAAAAGAGTTTGGGTTTTTTTTTTTTTATGGATCCTGTGATTAAAGTCATACTTGGTTATGATTAAAGTTTCGGAATGAAGGTTGGGGAGTTTTTCTATTCAAAAGCTACTAGATTAGATGAATTCAAACTTTACTTAATTGGGGTATCCCTGCTGTAACAGTTTGCTGGCTGAGACTACTGTTAGATGAAGATTCTGGTAATGAAATAGACTTTTAGGGTGACCTAAAGCTAAATCCCCCATCTAATCGAGCATAAGAGCTATAATGAGTTTAGGAGGTTACCATTTCAAAATTCAGTAACCAAATATGGTAAGCGTTTGATATCTTTATACAAAAATGAGAACAATCAGTTATAAGATTTATCAAATAGAAGTCTTGAAGTCAAGTGAGTTTCTTGACACTAACAAATGTAGAACTAGTCCATCTTCAGAATATATGGGTCTATTTAAAGTTAATGTTATTTCAGAATTTTATGTGGGTTAGCTTCTTATTCCCTCAACAAGGGGATGAAACTACTAAAGATTTTCAAACTGAACACTTCCTTGGGAAACCTATAATGGAGCTTTGTTTCTGTAGAAGCAATTCAAATTTCATGAGTAAAGTATTTTGGGCTTCATTTGTATAGAAGTTACCTGCTAGTGGTAATGGTGTTGGCTTTATCCTGTCCATACCATCATGCTCTCTAATCTTGTACTCTTTTAGAATTTCTACTTGCAAGAAAATGATGATAATTCTCTGTTTGTAGTTCATTTTATTATGTCTTTTAGTACATAATGATTATCCTACTGCAAAGTATCAGGCATCTCATTGTGGGATCATGTATCTTCTCCCAGTTGCTCATTGCCTTGCTATTCAGTTTTCTTCCTTTACAGACTTATCAGAAACTTTTCTGCTTCATTTTACTGGAGAATTATGTTTATGCTTCTGCATGACTTTTGGCGTCTCAACTTGCTCGATTACTGCTTGTTACGTTTATATATGGCTTTTGTGTTTTATTTACATTTCTCATCCTGATTTTATGTTTGTTATTCAACAGGTTTGGTCTTCACCTAACCAAAAAAATGTGCTTCTGAATTCAGTGAGAACAGATCAGAGGTAGGAAACACATTTTGGCCATCTGAATGGTTTACTTTCTGTAATATTTGTTAACTGTTCATAGTATGAGGGATGGAAAGTAATTGAGCAGTGCATGTGAGACTGCATTGCAGGTTTCCAATGTCTGAACTTAGTAAAGTGAAAGAGCCTGATGCTGAAAACAACGATGCAGGTGAAGCAGAGGATGACGATGACGATGACGATGACAAGGAGGACGAGGATAGTGATGATGATGATGAAGATGATGGTAATGACTCAGAAGAAGACAGTGATGATGATGAAGAGGATTCTGATGATGAGGTTGAGGCTACTGGTTACGGAGAAAGTGATGACGATGATGAGGATGAGGATGAGGATGACGACAGTGACGAGGATGATGATAGTGACGAGGATGACGATGAAGATGAAGATGAAGATGACGAAGAGCAATTCAAGTTACCTTCACAAAGAAAGAAGTGACTTAATTCATTTCCGTCAATTTTTTAGGCTGTTTCCTTGGGAACTGGGGCAAGCTGCACACTTGTTCTTATTTGTCATATTTTGTTAGGATCAGAGCCTTCAAGTTGAAATACAGAGAAGGAAGTCTTTTCCTTTGTTAATAAAATGATATGATCTCTTATGGCAACTATTGTCTCTTATAACTACAGTGGCTCATATCTGTGAATGCTTCTTGTATCAACTCTTTATCTTCTACATTGGCAAATGTTGTTGAATTTTGAGCCTGCAAAGTGACATTTCATTTTTGCAAGTAAACTGAAACTTGGCTGACAATGACCAAGTATACTTGGCATTAGCTAGCCTAATGAGATATCAACATTGAATAGGAAAACTAAGGTGCAAGCCAGCACATGTTGTTCTTTCTGTTCATCCTCGACAAGCTGGCCTGCATCTTGGTTTTCTACCATAGAATGAACAATGAACAACGAACAATGCTTCACCCAACTCCACAGCCTCGTATCCAAATTTCATGCTCAGAATTAATGCACCATCCATTAACTTTGTATCTACACAAAACAGAACTCACATAATTCAATAATTCATACACTAATTATCATCAAAATTACAGACTCATTCCGGCAACTTGCCGGACTTAAAAACCCCAAACTTGGAAACCTCCGAGTACTTGTACCTTATCCCATTCTCCTCCAAGAACCCCTCTAGAACCTTCTTATCCTTCTCAGGGTTCAAGCTCTCACACTCCAACTCATAACACGTCCCGAAATCGAAGTTGCTCTCGTCCAACTCTAGCTTCAACCCCTTCCACTCGTACACGCTCCTCACATTTCTAAACCCACCCAAGCAAACAAACCCTTGCTCTCCGACACCGAACTCCTCTCTCACGCGCTTTAGGAGAGTGGAGGAACTGACACCCAGGAGGCGCCACGGCTCGGCCACGCACGCGCGTCCGAGGACGGGGTCGAATGGCTCTTCGAGTTCTGAAACGCGGCTGATGCCGTCGGAGATAACGGGCTTGGCCTTGAGGGAGAGGACGCAGCGGGAAACGACGTCGTAGAAGCGCAGGCGGAGGACGGCGCGGTTGGAGGAGAGCTCGGAGTTGGAGCCGTCGAAGAAGATGTTCTCTTGGATTAGGGTTTGGAGGTGGAAGGGTGAGAGGAGGTCGGAGAGCTTTTGGTGTGTGGACGCGTCTGGGAGGCGGAGCTTCACTTCCACTTCGATTGTTGTTTTGGTTGCCACAAAATAAACGAGTGAAGGATGTTCTATACTATCGATAGAGTGATATGATAATGAGGTGGTGGTGAGTGTAAACATTTCAAAAGAGAACAAATTTTTGTTGTGCTTTTACTAATTTAGACTCCACAAACGAGATGTGGAGATGTAGTTGGTTCAATAGTACTTCTTTCTTCTGCGAAATGCTTTTTAGAGGTTAGAATCAATAGTTTTCTCTGCTAGGGTTTTGCCCTAGCTCCTAGCAGCGGCGGCAGGTTTTCTAAAGTCTCCAACATAGAGTAGTTAGCAAGCATTTCCTTCACGGATGCGTGAGGATCCGTAGAGGAGGGAGGTTGCGAAATGTGAAATGCAATATTATGAAATGCATACTTTAACCATTTAGATACAACAATGTATACTTTTACAGTCTCCAACATAGAGTAGTTAGCAAGCACTAGCAAATTGATCCGCAGCGATAAATACTCGCATCTAAAAAACATCAGCGCTACTTAGAATATGATTTGTCTTGTTTTTTTTCGATAAAAGGATAGCTTCATTAACTAAAGGCCAGAAGGCACATACATCAGATGCTGTCTCATACCTAAGATCTAGATGGCACAAGCCGCCAAGCAAAAGACAAGTACCTTCACTGTTAACACATATGCTCACTTATTGAGCCTAAACAACAAGAAATCAAGTCTTCACTACTAACCCCTCTTTGAAAAGTAAACCTAGTTGCCTAGAGACCTCAATTGGTGTACAACTAGAGTAAACTAAGAAGAAAGTAATAGAAGACCCAATTTCAAGTGGTAGGCAAGAGACCAGGAAAGCCTAAGGCTTTCCTTTGCCCTTATCTCTAGGGCTAGAAACCGAACCTCCAATTGCAGTTACTGGGATGTTGGCTCTTGTTCTTACTTCTGGCGGTCGACCCGTCTTCTTCTTCAGAGTGACAAGAGGCACATCATTGGCATCCTCGATCAAAGGTTTGCCAAGTAGAAAAGATTGGGAGGACCTGCACACAGGACAACCGCCAATCTTTCCCAAATCTGGGGCACTACCACCCGCTGCAAGAGCAAGAGGAGCAGCAAAGCTTGCTGTGGCGGCATCTATGGAGGCCATGGAGAGGAGGAAGCGATAGCAAGAGGCTAGAGGCTAGGGAAGGAGGCTTGGGTGCCGTAGAAGACTAGGTTGAGAGAAAAACTCTCCTAGGGTTTTTTTGTTCTGTAATATGATTTGTCTTGTTGTTAATATAGATTAACAACAAATGGGATATAACAAAAAATAATTTTTTTTCATGATTTGTGGCAATTTACAAATACAAAAGAGAATGGTTCTCCTTTAAAAAAAAAAAAATGTGGCATAATTTAAAAAAATAAAATGATATGGCAGAATTGTAATTTCAGACAAAAGTGGGGGGAGGGGGGGGGGGACAAAACCGTCTTTTTGGGTAAACAGTGCTTATGAACAGTGTAGGACGTTTAGTATATAGTAAATTTCCTTCATGGATGCATGAGGGTCCGTAGAGAAGGGAGGTTGCGAGATGTCAAATGGAATGTTATGAAATGCATACTTTTAACAACTTAGATACAACATATACTTTTACAATTTAACAATGAGTTTTTTGCACCAACAATGTCTGGAGATTTGGGTGACTGACAATATGATACCTGAACTTACAAAGTTATCAAAGTAATACCCAGACTCAATTTTTAGTAGGGGAAATGATAATTTACCCAATTTTGGGGTTAATTAACCCCACTTACCCAAACACTAAGAGATTGTCCACTTACCCAAACACTCTAAGAGATAATTTCCTTAATACCCAATTAAGTATTTTATTTATTTATTTTTGGGACAATTTTTCCCTCTCCTTCTTTGTCACTTAGAGAGAGAAGTCATTGGAGACCTTGCCGGACTCCGGTGACCAGCGACCGGCCGCGGACTCCGGCGACGGGTGACTGGAATCAGGCAACCGGTCACCGGAATCCCAAATCTGGCTACCGGACTGGTGCCCGGATTCCGGCGTCTGATTTTATTACTCCCCAATAATACCCAGTAATCATAGTATTGCCCCCCAATAAAAAAGTTATTGCCCCCCAGTAACAAGTTTATTGGGGATCAATAATTAGTGAAAAACGAAGATGTTTTTAATTTTGAAAGTTTTAGGAGGTTTTCCAAATAAATAATCTTATTATTGCCCCAATAAACATTTTATTGCTCCCCAGTAATCTTAATATTGCCCCCCAATAAACTTGCAACAAGACAATTACAATAGTTAAATATTAGTACAGGCAGTCACCAATCTACAAAATCTACCAAACAGATGCTATTCTAGTACATAACTGGAATTAAAACATTTTTTCTGCATATTTTCTCATACTAGACAACTTGTGGCATGTGGTCTGCCCAAAAAAAAAAAAACAAAAGGAATGGTGTAGACGTCATCGATCTCAAAAAAAAAAAAAAAAAAAAGTGTAGACGTTAAATTGGTCGGCGACGGAAATCAGGAAGTGAGGTCGGGAAGAATGACTTTTGGGCGACGAGGTTGAAGGACTGGCCGGATCGAGACTAGAGTGGCCTCCGTGAGCTTTGGCAGACGACGCCGGTGTGAGCCCCGACCTGGAACAAAACCAGGACCTGAACTCCAGGGCTTGCAGAGGCTGCAATTGCGACGATCCACTTCCTCTTGCGTCTTCTTCGCATGGCGGTGGTGCTCGGGATCGGAGATGCAATTAAGGTCGACTATGACGGCAACTGATCCAGCACACCGCCAATCGGAGATTAAGGGCAGAGGGACGACGGAGAAAGATAAAAAAGAGGAAGTAATCGGACTTGGAGATGGCAGAGGACGTAATCGGAGGGTGTCGACGAAGTTCCTGCAATGAACTGAGAGAGAGAGAGAGAGAGAGAGATGAGTTTCAATTTAATTATTAGGGGCAAAACTGTCAATAGATGTTAGATTGGGTAAATGAGGTTAAAAAACTCTTATGACACGTTTACTTACTTGGAATGAAAAATAACCATGAATCGGAGACAACTGGAATGAGAGAATAAATGAATCGGTATTGATTCCAGAGGAGATGATTCCTAAACCCATCTCCCCCCTTCGTAATCAAATTCCTGAGTATTCAAGAATCGATTCCTTATAAGGAGGTGGGACCTACACCCATTCTGATTCCTTCATGTGTTAGTAAATGCAGGAATACTTTTATCGGAATCATTCCGATTCATTTATGTGTTAGTAAATGTAGGAATAGTTTTACTAGTCAAAAATAAGATAAGAACTTGGGAAGTATTGAGAGAATGAATTGTTTGATAATCTTATTCATCTCACAAATGGAGGTATATAAGGGTGATTACAGGTATACAATCGACTTACGTCTCTACCCTCTACCACACAAAGAATAGGAAGGTACTAACTACAAAATAATTATAATATATTCTATCCCTAATATTATGCTATGACTCACGCTAACACTCCCCCTCAAGTTGGCGCATACACATCAACCATGGCCAACTTGCTTAGTGAGTCATAAAAAACCTTCCTGGAAACTCCTTTGGTAAGTATATCTGCAAGTTGCTCTTCAGTTGGGATGAAAGGAAAGCTAATAATTTTAGCATCTAGCTTCTCCTTAAGAAAGTGACGATCCACCTCCACATGCTTAGTACGATCATGCTGTACTGGATTCTGTGATATGTCAATAGTTGCCTTGTTGTCACAATACAACTGCATAGTACTTTTGAGTTTGAAACGCAGATCACGTAATAGATTTCTCAGTGATACGCTAAAAGTAAGCGCGCAATTTAACCCTGCATGTAGTTGTTAGTATAGAATAAGTAGGGATCGTTCTAACCGGGGATTGAGGGTACACCTGTAATTGCAAAAACAATTAATTAATTAGTAAAAGTAAAAAGTATTATTTACAAAAAGTACATATACAAATAACGAAATAAAAGAGGGGTTTAAGAATTATAAAATTAATAAATAAAATAAATAAAATGTAAAAACACATATACAAGGGTGGAACGCAAGGAACAAAGATCAAAACCAATTCCATGTAATCAAATTCGATTCAAACCCTATAATTGTTCATCTAAGTCATGAGAAAGGAGTTGATCATGTGAAATATTCGAAAGCAAATAATTTCCCATTTTTTACTTTTCAATGCTAATTAACCTAAGTGAAAGCACAAAGATTAATCCTATCAAACATGTAATCAAGCCCTAGAAAGCTAGTCAATCATGACATGTTTAACGCATGAAACACATAGAAAGGCTATCAACTCAAGTGTGCAACTTAGTATGAAAAAGTCCACCTAATTGCAATCCTCTTTAATTAAATTCGGTTTTTGTCCAAAACCTTTACTACTTCGATTCAAGTTACACAAAACAAAAAGTTGATTTCATGTTCTTAAATCTAGCACCATTCATATCAAAACCCTAAGTGTTTCGAACCACATAAGATTAAAATACAAAAGATATCTATAAAGCAAATTTAATTAAACAAACTCACATAAGCAACTCTCGAATTACAATAATAGAATCTGAAAACTTTATTTAAACATAGAAATTGGGCTTCAACTTTGCCCGAAACGTTATTGTTAACTAGTAACAAATTCCTACGAAATCAAACAAGGAAACCAAAAAGGTTACAAGGAAAAGGAACGAATTACACCGTGAGTGGAGATGGAGATGGAGAGCTTGATGGTTGGATCTTGAATCTTGGAAGCAAGCCTTCAAGGTGGATGATGGAGGATATGATCTTCACGGCTCCTTCTTCTTCTTCCTCTCCTTGCTTGAAAACGCAGAACTTTGCAACTAGAGAATGGAGAGAGAGAGAGAGCTTATGACGTTATGGAGGATTTTCTGAATGAAAGTGTGTGTTAAACGTCTAGCATAGGGGGGTTTATATAGGGGAACGGCCAAGCTTTGCCACACAGCTTCGACCAATCACGTAGCGCCACGTCAGCTCTGTGTGTCATCCAACCAATCAAAAAGCTCCAAAATCAATCCCTAATATATTGTTGCTGATTTTCCCAAGATTATTTCTGATTTTTCTCTTAATTTTCGGCCAAATATCTAGGCATGAACCTAGACAATGTATCCGGACTCATTTTGGACCTTTTCTCCCTTAAATCTCTCCATGGCTTTATCCTTAACATCCTCCCCTTGATTTTCTCTTGATTTTCACATTAAAATTGCAGATTTTATTCTCTAATTTCAGCCAACATATCTTGAGGGAATTAAGGAACGAATCTGGACTTGTTTTGAGCCTTTTCTTGTTGCACAATCCCTTGAAATTCTCCCTTGATTTTCTCAACGTAATCTCCTTGATTTCCCATGCAAAAATCAGATTTAATCTCCCATAATATCTCCCGCGTCATCTTCAAGCCATGTGGTCTCCTAATGCCTTCAGGTTTCCTAGCCTCATCAGGATTCCTGCGTTGACTGGGATTCCTAGTCGGACCAGAAAAACTCCATTTCTTCATTTCAGCTTTATTTCCTTGTCATTTATTCCAATGTACCTAGAAAATAGAAACTTTTATTAAAATTACTAAAAATAGAAACTTTCTAAAGATGGAAACTTTCCTAATCAAGAAGGATTTATTTAAGGAAATAACTAAGTAAATATAAGGAAATAACAGTTAAAACGTCGCATTAAAATGCTCCTATCACTCAGCCACAGCAATTCACACACTCCGTGAGCCATACCTCTATACTCGGCCTCAGCACTAGACCGTGCCACAACTTTCTGTTTCTTGCTCTTCCATGTAACCAAATTACCTCCCACATAACCTGATGTTGACCTCCTGTCTGTAATATTTCCAGCCCAATCTGCATATGTGAAGCCACAAACCTCAAGAATGTTGTTGTGTTTAGAAAACAGTACTCCCCTTCCTGGAGCTGACTTCAAGTACTTTAAAATTCGCATAACAGCATCCATGTGACTTTCACTTGGGTTATGCATGAACTGACTCACCACACTTACTGCATACGCAACATCTGGTCTAGTATAAGCCAAATAAATCAAGCGCCCAACCAACCTCTGATAGTGGGCTCGATCAGTAGGTACCTGATCCGGATACTCAGCTAAACAATGGTTCTACTCAATAGGAGTATCAATAGGTCTGCAATCCAACAAACCTGTCTCTGTCAGCAAGTCAAGAACGTACTTCCTCTGGCACAGATAGATCCCTTCTCTCCCCCTGGCTACCTCAATTCCTAAGAAGTACTTAAGTTCACCCAAGTCCTTCATCTCAAACTCAGAGGCTAACTGTCTCTGCGTCTATCCATCTCAACAGTATCATCGCCAGTGATTACCATATCATCCACATAAATAATTAGAGCTATTACCTTGCCTTGTTGATGTTGAGGAATAAGGTATGGTCTGAGTTGCTCTGTCTGTAACCAACCTTCCGCATGAACTGTGAAAATCTTCCAAACCAAGCACGAGGTGACTGTTTGAGACCATATAGAGATTTTCTCAATTTGCATACAAAGTCACCAGGAGGAGCAACTACATACCCAGGTGGAAGGCTCATATACACTTCCTCAGCTAACTCTCCATGAAGAAATGCATTCTTGACATTAAACTGTCGGAGTGGCCAGTTAAACTAGCAGCAAACGAGAGCAGAACCCGAATAGTGTTCATCTTGGCAACAGGAGCAAATGTTTCATCGTAGTCTATACCATACGTCTGAGTAAACCCCTTTGCTACAAGGCGTGCTTTGTACCGATTCACTGATGCATCTGCATTATGTTTCACGGTAAACACCCAACGACAACCTACAACCTTCTTGCCTTGTGGTGGAGGCACAAGTTGCCAAGTATTGTTCTTTTGCAATGCCTCCATCTCTTCTTCCATTGCCTTCCTCCACTTTGAATCCCCCCAATGCATCCTGCACTCTGTTAGATACTGATACAGCAGATATTTGATTCACAAATGATTCATATGACTTAGACAACCTCCTAGTGGACATATAATTGGCTATTGGGTATTTTGATTTGGCAGTAAGAGTAGGTTCATATCTTTTGGCTAATTGCCCTCCAGTGGTCCTATTTGGTAACACATATTGCCCAACATTAGACTCACTACTACTAGTACCAGTGGGTGGACATACCTCAAATGAATGATCTTCAGTACCAGGAAGTTGTGGGTCAGGGGTAGAAGTGATGGCAGGAGGGGCAGTTATGTCTTCAACTTCATTTTCAGTGATTGAGACTGGGGCCTGGATGTCTGGAGCTTCTACTTCTAGAGGTGATGAGCTACTGGTGGTCTCAACTGGATCCGTCAAAATACCTCCTACCTGTGGGATTTCTTCCCCTCTTTTTGATTCCTCCCCCTCTCCATGATACAGCTCTTCAAAATATGAATTCTCCCCCTGAAGAGTTGTATCTGAAGAGGAAAAATAGCTCATGTCCTCAAAGAAGGTAACATCCATAGTCACATAGTACTTTCTGGTAGGTGGATGATAACACTTGTACCCTTTCTGATAGCCTCCGTAGCCAACAAAAACACACTTAAGTGCCTGAGCATCCAACTTAGACCTCTGGTTTTTGGGGACATGAACAAAAGCAACACAACCAAAGACACAAGCTGGAAGATTATGAAATGAAGGTAAGGAGACATGAGTGGCAAGAACCTCAAACGGAATTTTTCCCTGGAGGACACTCGATGGAAGAGGATTGATAAGATGGGAGGAAGCATGCACAACATCGCCTCAAAGATACTTAGGTATATGAGCACTAAAGAGAAGGGCACGAGCCATATCAAGAAAATGACGGTTTTTTCTTTTAGACACTCCATTTTGTTCTTGTGTTTGTGGACATGTAGTTTGGTGAACAATCCCACAGGTTTTGAAAAACTCTTGGAAAACATGATTAACATATTCACCCCCATTGTCAGAACGAAGGACTTTAATGGTGCTATGGTACTGTGTTTGAAAAGAGTGCGAAAGGTTTGAAAAGCTAGAAATACTTCATCTTTGGTTTTAAGAAGAGCAACCCATGACAATCTCGTACAATCATCAATAAACAACACGAAGTATCTCATACCCGATACAGTGGGCTCTCTAGAAGGTCCCCAAACATCAGAGTGAATCAACTCAAAAGGAAGAACACTTTTATTAGAAAGACTAGGAGAATAAGTAGCACGGTGACTCTTGGCCAAAACACATGTTTCACAATGTAAAATGGATTCATCCACACCAATAAACAAAGTAGGCATGGTTTTTCTCATAAGACTAAAAGAGGGATGCCCTAAACGGCGATGCCACAACCAAATTTCACTTAACTTATCAGAACTCAAAGTCAAAGCGGCGCAGGAATGTGCTCTTGGTTTCTCCCTTGCGTATGTCTGATCCAGATGGAACAACCTACCCCTCAGATACCCCTGACCGATGACCTCCCTGGTGAGAAGACCCTGAAACATCACATACATATGATAAAAGGTTACAGAGCATTTAGACTTAGTATTCAACTGGGGAACAGATATCAGATGGTGAGACAAGTCAGGCACGTATAACACATTATGAAGTTCTAAGGTAGGAGTAATACGAACTGTCCCTGACCCTAACACAGGAAAGGCCTCACCATTGGCATTGGTTACATAGGACACTGGAGGGGAAGACAATTCAGTAAAAAAAATGATTTATCATAAGTCATATGATCGCAGGCACCAGAATCAATAATCCATGTATCAGAACTAACAAAGTTAGAAACTTTTAAAGCCATACCAATCTTACCATGACCAGCTATAGAGACTGTAGGAGTAGCTCCACCTGCCGTGTGATGATCCTGTCCAACTACTCCATAGAAATCTGGTTCTTGGACCACGTGAACAGCAGCGGTTTCGCCTTAGGACGATAACCTTGCTTCTTAGGTTTAAGGTGCAGATTTAGTTTCCAACAAGTCTCTTGAACATGCCCAACATCATTGCAATAAGAACACTGAGGACGAGAGCGATTAGCAAAAACTGGTGGAGGTCCTTGTTGATGAAGTGGAACTGAACTCTACTTCTGGTGGAACGATGCTGGTGCTTGAATGGCTAGGCTAGATACTTCAAATTGTGCCTGTTTGAGACTCATCCTTACGAATGTATGTGAAAGCTGTTGTCAAGCTAGGAGGGTCTGGCATCCTGAGCAACTCTCCTTTGGCACTATTATGTTTTGCATCAAGTCCTCTCAAGAATCCATGAACCCGCTCAAGTTCCTTCTCTTTTTGTTACCAAGCAATATCCTCCTGATTCTTGATCTTGCAAGGACGCTTCTGGTCAATTTCAGCCCATACATTCTTCAGCTTGGTAAAAAACATTGACACCGGTTGCCTATTCTATTGCATTCTTGCAGCTTTGCACATCAATTCATGAACCTGTATAAAATCAGATTCATTTGTATAGAGATCTCCCAACGTCTTCCATATCTCCTCAGCAGTTTCACATTCCTCCACCATCTGTAGCACATCATCAGTCATGGCTCTAAATAAATTACAAACCCATCATCATCTTTCCACTTAGCATAGGCCTCCACGTCATCTTCACTAGGAACCTTGATTGTTCCTGTCACATGCCCATCTTGTGTATCCCACGAAGATAAACGGATATAATCTTCTTCCATGTTCGGAAATTGGTACCAGTGAGTTTGGAAGTTCCAAAAGTACCACCTTCTGAGCTCTTGACAGAGACCTCAACTTTCTGAACCTCATTGGCCTTAGAACCTTGACCTTCACTTTTATCATCACCCATCACAACAATACAGTAGTAAAAATCACAGAGTATGCAGCGGAAAAAAGATAGGAAATTCCAACAATTGCAGCGTTTTTTTTTTTTAGAGAGAACTTGTTGTATGGGTTGACCGAGACTGAGTTTAGGTCGAGTTGACTCGGTGAAACGGTGAACGAAAGGGATGATCTGACCGAAGAAGATGGCCTGAGGTGAGCCACCAGTCTGAACAGAGTAGTAAGGTGACGCCGAAAACTAGCAGCGATAGAGGATGAGCTATCTAAAGAACCGATCGGGAATCTTGGACCAGTCACGATCTGGAGAAAGGCAGCGAACCTGATCTGGAAATCAAGGGACGATGCCGGCAACTGGGTCCAAACGGCTGAAGGAATCCAGTCTGAAAGGGAGACGAAGCCGGTCTGAACAGAAGGAGCCGGCAGTCTGTGCAACGAAGACCAGTCTGGAGGGCTGAGCGCCGGCGTGGCTGGGTTGGCGCAGTAGACCCGATTTGGATTGATAGGAAAGCGACGCAAGGTCGGTTTCTAAGGAGATGAAGACCAGTTTTGATAAATAACAGAGGACGACAAAAAACAAACCCAAACGAATGGGTTTTGGTTCTGTACCAATTCCTCGGATTGAGAAAAGAAAGAGAACTAAAGAGACAAAGTCCTTCCGGATCTTTGCTCTGATACCAAGTCAAAAATAAGATAAGAACTTGGGAAGTATTGAGAGAATCAATTGTTTGATAATCTTATTCATCTCACAAATGGAGGTATATAAGGGTGATTACAGGTATACAATCGACTTACATCTCTACCCTCTACCACACAAAGAATAGGAAGGTACTAACTACAAAATAATTACAATATATTCTATCCCTAATACTATGCTATGACTCACGCTAATATTACCCCGTAATCATTCCCTCCTATTCCAAGTAAGTAAACGTGCCCTTAGTGGAGTAAGTGAGCAATTTTTAAGCAGAAATTGGGTAAGTTGTCACAACCCCTTTTTAGTATCAATTTATTGATACGAAAAGACAACATTAAACTCTTGAATTGACTTTATCATGAAGGAAAAAAAAAAACTTGAATTAAGATTTGAAATATTACAAGTCATTACCCCAGGTTTTGATCCCTTGTAAACTAAACAACCATTTAGTTTGAGCTTCCAATCAATAGATCATCAAAACTTTTTTTTCTCTCGAGAAACTTTTCCTCGGTTTCTCTCAAGAAAACCCTTCAACATAGTTTTCCTCCTCCTTCCCTCTTTCTAGCCAGATTTCGATAATTTTTTATTGGTTTTATCCTTTGCGTTTTCTTCCCACCTGCTGTTTTGGTTTGGTTTTCCCAAATTCTGTCTCCTACCCAGCCCTGTTCGGTTTCTCTTCGGAGCTTCAATCAAAGTGGGATTTGCCCACTAGTGCACTTGGTGATGCTGCAAGAGAGTGTGTTACCTGTCAGTGCCTCTCTCTTTGGTTCTTTGCTAGATCTCACCTCTTCCTTTCAACCAGCCTCGTCGAAGGCAGTTGCTATTTTGGTTTCGTTGGTTCTCTTCTTGGCAAACTATGTTCTATGTGATGGAGGTGGTGTTTGTACTGATTCTTAGAAAATTGGTGACTGGGTTCATCAAAATTGGCATGGTACTCGTCTCCGCTCGTCTAGTTTGGGTGGAACAACGAGCACGCTACTTCATGATGCGTAATGGTTTTTTTTCTCCTTGTCAATGATTATCGGTGGTGGTTTGTAGATGTCCTTTGTTTTCTTCTTGTTTGGGCCGTTAGGGCTTGGCTGTTTGTTGTAGTTCCTCTTGGGAGGCCTTGGGCCTCTTTGTAACTGGTGTTATCAATTTTTTTTTTTGATCAAGAAGAAACTTCATTAATAATGAACTGGATACAATGAGGTTTGACATCATCTCATACACAGAAATGACCACTGGACTTCACACTGGAACTCCAACATGACTGACTAATGGAGCCGAACAAGCCCCAACTCAACTACAGACTTAACTTGCACTACAATTAAAAGGCAAAGACAATAGGCGCAGGCACCCAACTTTGTCAACACTGACTCGCCACCGAGAGTCCTCCTGACCTGCCTTTGATCGACCAAGTCTACACTAGTTGTGACTTCGAACCCGACCAAACAGAAATGCTAGACCGTCAGACCTGAGACTAAATTAAACCTAAGACCATTGCCACCTTAATGTCAACACCGTCAATCCACAAAAGCTCCAAATCGCCATCACCTCCGACTCGAGATCAGACAGGAACAATCCCACTAGAAGGCCACCGCCAGACATTTTCGCCACCGCTGCTGACCTAACTCCAGAACAGGAACGACCTCTAGACCGCTGAATAGAAGATTGTATATGCCAAAATTGCAGTGCACCCGACCCAACAGCTAAAACTTAAAACAAAACCTAGAAAGTAACTTATTGCTGAAAAACAAACCAAAAGAAACTAAACCCTAATTTAACATGCAATAAAACAAAACAACTTAAGACTAATGCCAACAAAAACCGAAACCAGGCCCACAGGCAAAGGCGAGGCCCAGAGGCCCAAATCAGCGAAGGAACTGAACGGTCCATCCATCTCGGGCCAAGTCAGCAGCTGCACCACCGCTCTGCCCTCACACCCATCGCGCCACCACCAGTATTGGACATCAACCACCATCGTGCCACCACCGCCGTTAGGCCAGTGACAGGCAACACCCATCTTCCGCCTTCTCCCAACACCGTACTGCCATAGTCCAGATCTAGAACCAACGTCATCCCAACCATCATCCCGCCATAGTCCAGATCTAGAATCAACGCCATCCCAACCATCATCCCTCACCCACTCCGTCGAACTCGGCGAACTAGGATCTAGCCAAGAACCAATCCGCCTTGGATCGGCAGCGGCCACCAAAGCAAGAACCAAAACACAGACACCCAGCAAACCAGCGAGCCAACGAACTCGATCCACCACCCACCAACTGCAGAAAGTCCTAGATCCAACCCGGCCACCCCCAACGATCCCTTCCAATCTCCCCTCCAAAGCAGCCACCTCCTTGGACCAAAAGAAACGGAAAGAGACTTCCTCCGATCTCCAAGCATCAGACCAGCCCAAGCAACAAGGATCCCGTCCGACCACACACATCATACGCTGCCGAAGACGCGGCGCCACGGTGCAGCCGGACAGGAGTGAAGGCGGCGAAGAGTTTCCTAGGGTTCCCCTGCAGAACTTTTCCCCTTGGTGTTATCAATGTTTTTTGTTTTTTTTTTATGCGAAAATGACTATGATTAAAAGTTGAAGCTTCTAGGGCAACCGCAGTTTACAACATCGAAGACTAGAGCATTTGATGCATTTCGGGACTTAATTAGTCCACGAAAACCATCAATTGCATCAGCTGTAAAGTTAGCTTCCTAACTAGTTCTATCAATGAATTTTCATGTTCTTTGACCAAAAAAAAAAACTTTTAGTTTTAATCTGGTCAACAGAAGTAACCAACCATTAATATTTATCAAAGTTATCTAGTTCAGCGATAATAACTGAAATTATCCATACAAATTAAAAGTTAGGGTGCGGCTATTGCCACCCTAAAAAAAAAAGGTATTACAAAGATTTTGATGAAGTTAACACTAATGGTTTTGTGAATTGAATAACGAATTAACGATGGAGGATGCAACAAAAAGATAAAAAGAAAATTGTACTAAATTGAAATTTGGATGGAGAAGATGAAGATTAATGTTGTCAGAAGAGAAATTAAGTAGTTTTGTATTTAATTAGTTATGTATTTAGTTTTCCTTACAGATTTGAATTTTTAGAAAATTAGTGTACTTATTAGTCATTTTGCATTTGGGTAATATGGTCTTTTAATAGTTCAAGTTCAAATATTTGTAGAGTAAACAAAGAAAGTTATTGCACATAATGCTAAACTCATATGAATAGAAGGATTCTTCTAAAAAAAAAAAAAGATGTATAGAAGGATTAATAGTTTTTTTTTTTAATGAAGGACAGAAAACAAGAAAACAAACTACAAAGAGAAATTCTAATTACTCCTCCACCTAGTTGATCTAAATGGAACACATAGGACCCAGAATGATTAGTAAATTGACAATTGAGTTTAATTAGTAGGTTGACAATTGAGTTTAATTAGTAGATTGACAATTGAGTTTAAGGCTATAACAAATAGTTCATACATATAAGCATCATCATACTCCATTCTCACAGAAAGCAAATACATGTTGATATATGGGCATTGCAGATAGAAGTGCCTCGGAGCATTTCAAACATGGTAAACAAATAGAAATTCAAGTTCGATTAATGTGTTAATGAAATGCATTAAAAAGGCAATTGGAAAAAATTATAATCGTTTATATACAAAAGAATGGAAGTTACAAAATTCACAATTTACAACAACACAGAAATTAAAGAATGGATCAACAATGATGCCAGAAATCCAAGCTTCCTAAACCAAACAAAACTCCTCCACATTCTTCCCAGAGCTCTTTCCCTTTGTTCTTCTCCATCTTGAGCATCTTGAAAAAGGTTTGCAGTGTCAAAAGACTATCAGAACCAGCCTGGTGGCTACTCCCAGCCACACGGTCAACGCCAAGGGTTTCTGCCACACTATTCAAACCGCCAAACAGTCCATCACAGAACTTCATCATGTACTTGATGTCGTACACATTCGGTCCAAAATATGCCTTCACATTGCCCATGAACTCCTTGATATCCTCAGGCAATTCCTTGTTCCCAGTGAACATCTTTATCAAGTACCCAAAATCATATGCACTCTGGAAAGTAGCCCAAGTCAAGCAAGGAAGCAACTCCACTAGCCCAGACCTCTCAATCTCCTCAGCAAAGTCTGCAGAACAAATACCAGTGCATTTGTTTTCGGAAAAGTCTATTCCTTGCCGCTTCAGGACATCAATCGAGACACTATTCCGCAAATGGTTAGCACAGTCTACATCAAAATCATTGAAATTAAACTCCCAACAGCAGTAGGCACCATCATAAACCGGCAAATTCCCAAATGGGTCAGAGAGTGAAAGACCCAATTGGATAATATGGGTCTGGTCCACATTGGTCTTCATCATCTTATACACATCAACCGGAACAGCTTGAGATATCAGATGTTTCGGAATTTCGGATTTAACCACTGTCCCGGGGAATTCGGTGTCGAAACTAGCAAATCGGTAGCCGGCCCTGATTAGACTCTGAATTACGGCAATCTCGGCTTTGAAATTATAGCGACAAACTCTTCGAACCTCGAACCGATCGGCTTTCTTCACAGATCCTTGACCACAAATTGGGGCGCCGACAACCCGGAAAACAGGGACGCGGCTCTGAAATTGAGGAGGATAAAGGGGTATAGGGCGGTGGTGTAGAGGAATCGGAGACATAGGTCGGCCGTGGAAGACCACCGGAACTCCGCCGTGGAAATGAGAAGCAGGCCCAATTGGGAAGATCTGAATTCCTCTCTGAACTATCATCATAAAACGCTCTAAATTAAGATCACTGATTTCACTTCAAAACGCTCAAAGTTACGAGATTTACATTCGATCTAAAACCTAGAGGGCGATTTGGATCACTGCAATTTAGAAACTATTACAACGAAAGCTATGAGAAATAAAACTTCACACTGGCTTATATAGGCTCCTTTCCATCAGCTATTAGGATTTAGGTGGGGACGACGACGTCGTTCTCTCTCTCTTCTTCTTGCACCGCGTCTATTTCCGCGTAGACACGCTATTATTCTATATCTTAATATAGAATAATATTAAGAAAAAAACCAATAATATAGAATAATATAGGATTTAGGATTTTGTTTTTCCTTCTAAATTAATATTATAATTTTGTTTAAAAAAAAAAAATTGGACCTCCAAGTTTAGATTAGGTATCAAATAACAACCAATATATATTTTTTTTTAAAATAAAACATATCAAAACTTTCAAATTTTTTTGATTATCTAAAAACATAAATATATATATATATATATATATATATATATATATATACTTGATTTAAGTTATGTCAGGATCCCCAATGATTTTTTTAATATTTTTATTATTTTTTTAAAAAAGAAATCAAAAGATTTCACTCATACTCTCATGGTGATTCGAACTCATGACATTGATGATAGGAGCATTTTAATGCGACGGTTTTAATTGTTATTTCCTCATATTTACTTAGTTATTTTCTTAAATAAATCTTTCTTGTTTAGGAAAGTTACTATTTTTAGAAAGTTTCTATTTTTAGTAATAGTTTCTATTTTCAGGTTCTTGGGGCAAACAAGCTGGAATAAGTTCAAAAAGGGAAAGAAAAACTGGAGAACATTAGAGGGAGCTCAAGGACTGCATAAATGAGTTGAGACAAAGAAATAAAGTTTTCCTGTTTCAACCAGGACACCTGTTCAGGAAAGGAAACTTTGTCAAAGCAAGACTCCTGACCAAGAAAGGAAGCATGAGCGGAAAAGTAAAGGGAATTGACATTGGAGGAAGATTCCTGGAGGCACTAGTAGACTTTAAGGCTTGAAGATTCTTGGAGGCACTAGGAGACTATAAGGCTTGAAAATGACGCAAGGAGGCCCAAGATCTTTCTAGACTATTGTGGATTTCGGCAATGGATAAAAGCCCATTGGAATTAGGGTTTTGTGATGCACAAAGAGATATTTTTGTGAGGATCTATGTGTTTGCCGTGAATTATTACCAAGAGAGAAAGGAGGAGCCAACGTGAAAATCAGAAATTCTATTTGAAGATTTCGATTGGAGTAAATCAAGGGAGAGTTTTAAGGAAGGAGATATTCTTGGAGGAGTTAATTGTGTTGATTGCCGTGAAAATGGAGTGAGAACAACGTGGAAATCAAAGAAAATATCAAGAGAAGACGTTGGAGATTTTCAAGGGAGAAGTTTAAGGAAAGAAGAAGTGTGTGCAACAAGAAAGAAGTCCAAAACAAGTCTAGGTTCATCCCTAAATTCCCTAAAGGTATTTTGGCCGAAATTGGTGAAGAAAATCAGGAATAAATCTTATATATTTCGGCATTAATATATTAAAAGGGATTTAGACTTATTTTGGAGAGTTTTGATTGGTTGGATGACACACTAAAGCTTACATGGTACTACGGGATTGGTTGGACAACACAATAGGGCTTACTTGGCATATTGTGATTGGATGAGCTATGTGGCATTTTCAGAAAATTCTTTGGGAAAATAATAGAAGAATCATGAAGCCTTTGCTGTCCCCTATATATACTCCCTCATTCTTGACATTTTGGAGTTCCACACCCCATAATTCAGAAACTACTCTCTCCATAACGTCAAACTCTCTCTCCATCCTCTAGTGCATTTTCAACGTTTCAAGCAAGGAAGAAGAAGAGAAGAAGAAGTCGTGAGCATCATCATCCATCCTCCACCTTGAAGACTTGCTTCCAAGCTTTGAGAATCCAAACGCCAAGCCTCCATTCCCATCTCCATCTCACGGTGTAATTCGCCTTCTTTCTTTGTAACCTTGTTTGATTTTCGTTGGAATTGTTTCTAGTTGACAATAATGTTTGAACAAAGTTTGAATCTGAATTTTTATGATTAAATAAAGTTTTCGATTCTTATAATTGTGATTCTAAAGTTGCTTTTGTGAGATTGTTTAATTAAAATTGCTTGATTGATATCTTTTATATGTTTATTCTAAGTGGTTCGAAACATTTTAGGGTTTATGTATAATTGGTGCTAGATTTTGAGTTTATGATTCACCTAATCGTTTTGTGAACTTGAATCAAAAGTAGTAAAGGTTTTGGACAAAAAATCGGTTTTAATTGAAAAGGATTGCAAGTAGGTGAACTTATTCATACTAGGTTGTGCACTTAAGTTGATAACCTTTCTTTATGCTTCATGCGTTGAACATGTTTTGATTAGCTAGCTTTCTAGACTTTGATTGCATGTTTGATAGGATTGATCTAGGTGCTTTCACTTAGGTTAATTAGTAAAGGAAAGTAAAATATGGGAAATCATTTGCTTCAAATGTTTCACATGATCAACTTCTTTTTCATGACTTGGAAGAACAATTGTAGGGTTGAATCGAATTTGGTTATGTTATTGATTTTGATCTTTGTTTCTTATGTTTCATTCTTGTATTTGTGTTTTTATGTTTTCTTTCTTTTTATTTCTTTTTTTTTTAATTTTCGGAAACCAAATCTTAAAACCCCCCCCCCCCCCTTTTATTTCGTAAATTTGTATATACTTTATTTTATTTTTGTAAATAATATACTTTGTTTTATTTTAATTCTTCATTTGTCTTACAATGACAGGTGTACCCTCAATCCCCGGATTAGATCGATCTCTATTTATTATATATTAACGATGACATTTCAGGGTTAAATTATACGCTTACTTTAAGCGTATCAATTGATCTTAGGTAGTGGGTGCTTTAACTACTGAGCTAATACCACTTCGTCAGGATCCCCGATGATTGATTCAACAAACTACATTTATACAAAGCTTCCACTCCGAGCACACGCAATGGAGCCATATATAGTCAAGTGAAATCCAATCGCCGCAAGTTGTGACGTCTTCAGCTTTCGCTGAATGGTTTGAGTGAGGACGGGAAAATCTATTTCTCATCCCTGGGTAGCAGGGTGCAGAGGCGAATTGGAATAATGAGAGGAAGAAGCCCCTAGAATCATGGTAGTACGCAGATGACGTATAAGGCCACGGAGCGCCCAACGACTTGAAGAACCCAACAAACTATATACTCATTGGTGGATGCAGGTCTTAGGCTCTTTTACCTCCTTTTTAGACATTCTTTTTTACACATGTAAAATAAGGAAGGGTTTGAATTAGGGGAACTAATAAATACATAGTAGCTCGACCATTTAGGAGCGCTTGGAGTGTTGCCAATATAAAAGTACATTGGGAAACTTTTATTCTCTTTGAATGGAAGCCCCATCTTATCAATCAACCAAGGACAAAAGCATGTACTATGTTTACTTATTACATTATGCATTAGGTGATTGCATTTGGGATTGCAGTCAAGGTTGGCTCATCTCGGTGTTTGGTCTCTTCGATATGCTATGAAAGAAATCTCATCCTAGTAGATGGAGAAGTTAGAGGCTGGCAATTAGCTGAGGGAGAGACTTTACCTTCACTTAAAGAGGGGCAACAATATTGCTATGCTCATACATTGACTTCCCTAATGCTCCCGACCGCTTCACTAATGTTCATATGTCTATGCATACTATGTGTAAGCAAATGAGGTGTGACCGAATGAGCTTGTCGGATCCACCGCTTCTCAGGGGAATGATTCTATTTATGAAAAAAGAAGCGATTCATTATCACTATAGCGATCACTAAATAAGATATGTGCTACTACTATCCCGAGACAGCGAAGCTAGGTGGTGCTATTATGGCGGGTAAGGGTCTATTTATGCATCGAATGCTTTTGACTACAGATCGAAACAAGAGATTTACTCTCAAACTACCTACCCATATACCCAAGTAGCTGAGCGGCATGTTTGGAGGTTACCCGTGCTATTCTCACTGAGATGAAGGTACCCTATACTGGTAAGGAGCTGTCTTGAAAATATCCTTTCGTAGAATTTTGTTGTTAAACAGATATCTATCTATATTGTAAACTATTGAATCGGATATTACTTACATGTGAAACTTGGGTTTTCGTATCATGGTTCTTGGTTTGCGCTTTATGGCATTTCCACTAAAAAAAAAAAACAACAATAATTCAATCCCACAAAGGAAATAGGTACTAGGTGTAGACCCAACAAACCAAGCTCTGGAATACGGCATCAAATATTCGTCGCCACCATGTCTCTCATAGATCGGAGAGGAAAACAAAAACAACTATGTTTGTTGGTTACTATGGTTTGGGATGGCTACTTTGATTTGAAAGTAAAATTTTTCTTCATGATTTGACCCATATTTTTAACATAATCGTGGTAAAATGCATAATATTCGTTAAATGTGGTAAATTGCATAATATTCATTAATTGGTCATTTTTGCAAGGTTCATGCCATTAATTATTAGGTAAATCATCCAAAAGTACTAATTTCTCCTCAAGTTTTCTCTAACAATTGAGACCCATTTGAAGTTTTCCCCATAGCTTTTATAAAGCTCATATTCTTTCCCACAAGGATAAACATGACGGCCAAGTCTTTCTGTTATTTTTTTCTAACTGTTTTACTCTTTTTCAATTATAACTAAATTTAAATTCAAATAGAATTCTAAACACTCTTTCTTGATTCTCTAATTTTCAATCATCTTCTTAGATCTTCTATCTTATTCTTTTTTATTTTGGAGTTGTTTAGCTAGAAATTATGAAGGCATGGTGTAAGAGAAGAGTTGGAATCCTGCAATTGAGATGTTAATTTTGTTCACCAATTCTCTACTTTAGACTCTCTTGTTCGATTATCTGATTTTGATCTTCTCTGTGGTTGAGATTTTGAAGTTGTGGATGAAGATAAGAGTTGGATTCTCCACATTTATTTTGGTTTGTGCATTTTTATTGCTTCTATTTTTTTCTGAGAGTCAAGAAATATTTGTTACTACAGGTTAGGAGCCACTGTGTTTTCTTTTCTGAGGGTTAAGATTCTTGTTAGTATAAGTTGGGAGCCTCTGTTTCTTTTTCTGAGGGTTAAGAAATTTTTTCCCTGAGGGTCAAGAAATGTTTTTTTCTTGAGAAGTGGATTATAAATGGCTGAAGGAGGCACGTGTGACCTCTTGCCGGCGTCGTCGGAAAGCACTCAACCCAAGTTTGCCTCGTTGGAGGTGGGTGAGTTCGTGGTGGTGGTGTGTTGCGGCGATGGTTGCAGAACAATGACAAAGGGAGAGAGTCAGAGAAAGAAAGAGTTTTGAGTTCTTTGTAACTTGAGACAGAGAGAGGATGCCTTAGGTTGGGGAGAACTGAGTAGGGGTAAAGGCGTAATTCAAATAAATTTTAAGTTTAGTGTCGTTATGGAGAAATTATTTTGGACCCTCAACTTGTGGGGTTGTGGAGAAAATTTAAAGACTTCTTCCTTATAGGTAAAGGACCCTTAATTATCTGAAATAATGAAATAATAGTTTGAGATTAATTTGCATGTGAGCCATTCCTAAGAAGCATTTTGTTAACTAACGGTAATTAAAACATAACACTGAAGTAAAAAAATAAAAATAAAAATTTATGTGAGTTTTTTTTTTTTTTTTGGAAACTCTTTTTTTTTGTTTCCTTTCAATAAAAAGCGGTGTAAGCAATATTAGCTCCTCTAGAACAAAAAAAATTTTAGGTTATGGCACCCACCAAGAACTATAAAAGAAACGGGCAAATTACAGTTTGGAACTCATTATCGTCCTGCCATTTAAATTTACTAATAAAATAATAAGTACAAATGGGAAAGGAGCACCAAACCAATGCCAACAAAAAGTAGGGGAAAAAAAAGTTGTAGCAAAGATAAAAAAATCAATATCAATTGAAAATTGCAAAGCGGAACATATACTATAGACAACACCTTCCAAAGCCTTCAAAATCTCAGCAACACATGATTATAATAGCAGCCATCCCAAACCAACAACGACAACCAAGGCTGATCCTGAGCTGTGCCAAGTGGGGCAGCTGCCTCAAGCCACAGGTTCCCAGAGGCCTCCAATTTGTATACTTGCTTAGAAATACTATTGTTGATGCCCTAAAAAGCCCGAAGCATGCCGTATGCCCATTTCAAGCTCAATAAAGAAATACACATGCAAATACATTCGGAAAGACAAAAAATTACATATATTCTCGAATCATCATGCCACGCATGTGGACCCAAACCACAACTACGCTGTTGGGGCTTATAGAAGTGGGTGTTGTGTGGAAGGTTATGGAAATACATAATGCTTGTCTATTGATTTAGTGTCATCAGTAATTTCAATCTTGGGCCCGAAATACAAGCCCAATAACTTAAATCAATAACGAAATGGTGAATATGAGATTTTGGCCAACTTTTCCTTTAAACCCAAAGCCCAAATCATAAAACAAAACTTTCTTCTTGTAATACCCCGGAAATTCATTATTATTTTCAGAGGATTTTCCGAAAATAATTCAATGGTTGTTGGTGTCATGCCCCGAATTTTGAATAAATAAATTCAAATTCGAAACGCGAAAACACTTAGTTTTTTTTTTTGTTAATTTAAACCAAGCATTAAACAACATGAACTACAATCCTCTGAGTTTACAAAATAAACTGTATAACAATACAATATGTAAACACACTCTCTACACAACGGAAGACTCAACCTAAAGTACTCTTCAATGATCAAGCTACTAGAAGTACACCTCACGTTTGACGACGGCTACTCTAACCTGCATAATAACCCTTACACCATGGAATAGTGCACCGGATTATGACAATAACCCGGTAAGCTTTTGCAAGCTCATATGAGTAAAACTCAAAATACTACAAAATAACCTACCGACTCATGGATAATAATTCAACTAAACTATTAATTCAAAATCAATTACTCTTCTTTTCAAGGAAAAATACATGCCACACCATAACAAACCAAAGAATTTAAATCTCAACCACAACTACACTCACAAACTAACTAAATAAAGCAGTAATTCATGCATAAAAATTTAGTTAAAGAGATTACGTAAAATCATCGACAGAAATTGAAATGGAAATTAATTAAAAAAATCAAACAATAGAATTAATATAAAAAAAATAAGTAAATCGAATAATAGAATGAAAGAGGAAAATAAATAGATCGAACAATAAAATGAAAAAGAAAAATAAGCACGAACATCAACCACTCACCCACATAACGAGGAAAACCTTTCAACTCAAAGAAAACGACACAAGTCACACCGTGACAAAATCATAGGAAATGTTAGCCTAACAATTCAATATGGAAACTCCGGTCCAACCTGGACACGTTGGCGGACAGACTAAAACTCTAACTGATCGTAATCACTAGCCCGGCCAAAGGCGTGATTACGATATATTGCCTAAGGTCACAATTTGCGACCCCTGACTCTTAGATCAAAACATTTAAACGAGTCACATTGAACCCAAAACATTACTCAAATCACAAAAAAGGAGAAATCACAACCTATGACTCACATCTTCAAACACTTTTCAAAACAATAGAAGTACCATTTCCCACAACAAATTGTTTCCCGAAAAGTCATACCCCAAAACAATCTATGAAATCATTTACAAACATTATTGGCATCACAACCATTCCTCCAATACATCTATTTTTCCGACATAATTAAATGTTCAATTCAATAATCTAAATAAAATCACCAATACATATTCTATTTCCGCAGATAGTAAATGCTCGAAAATAATAATCCCAAATGAAATAACCATCCAGATATATATTTCACGTAATATATATATATATATATATATATATATATATATATATATATATATATATATATATATATAGACGTAGTCATCCACTCAGGAATGACTACTAATACCAACTATAACTCACATGTACCAAAAACTGAGAAATTCATTTTTATAATTAAAATCTTGTTTTAACTTACCCATGGACCGTAGAAGATCAAGTCCATATTATTTAAAATAAATATTTATTTTGATAAAACAATTTTCTTGATTAGTGAATAATTGTAAAATAAAGTAATCCGATTGGTAAATGAACCATGTGAGATTTACTCACCTCTAATTCCAGCTGCCTCTTCTTAACAGCCTAAAATCACAAAATCACAATCGTACGTCAACTCAAAACAGTCAGGTACCTAATCAAATACTGTCTCAACTTAGCAAACCAATTCACAAAACACAATTTTGCGATGATCTAACGATCGAATCTTAATTATACGGTGATCCAACAGTCGAATCATCACAGATCATCTTCTGAATTAACCTTAACAATATTAAACGATAATCCAACGGTCGAATCTTCATGGATCGCCTTTAGGATCATTCTATCAAAATTACACAAAAATCGGACAGTCGGAGCCTCACGGATCACCTTTTCGAATCGTCTTTTCACATTTATACGAAGGTTGATTTGATCATTTTTCATTCGCCTATCGCGTAACAATCAACATGGTCATTGTTAACGTTAGTGATCCGTGGGATCTCTAGTTAGCTTTAAAGAGAGAGAGATAGAGAGAGAGAGAGGGACACAAGAAGTATAGTGGTTCGCCTCCGCATGAGCGGGAGACTACGTCCACTTGAATGTTGTACTAGTGTGTCGAGCCTTGCGGCCTAACAAGATTACAAAGTATGTAATGGGATGTGGAGTAAGTGGGAGGAGGCATTCCTTTTATAGGTGAAGGAATGCTCTTCCTTTACATTGTTTTTGATGTGGGACAAGTAACAACTATTCTAGTATAGAAATGCCTAGTTATGAGGGCATGTTGGCAAGGGCGGGAACGTGGCTTCCCGGCGACGGATTTGCCATTTCCGGATACCGTGGCGTAGCCTGAACATAGGGCTACACGATGCATGTCTCGGTTGGGCCTCACCATGGCTTGTGGTTGTCCCAAAGAGGGCGTTACTGATGCTTGGTGAGATAGCAAATACTCAATATTGTTGGAGGTATGTACAGTCATCAAAGATGGGAAGTATTTACGTCCCGATTTATCGTACATTTGGGATTACGAGATAGTTAAGAATCCTATGGTTTTAGGTCATCGAAAATCACTCACACAAACAAATAAAAATAGAAAAAAATGCTAAACAAGGCACCGAGTCTTATTCAAGCATGACTTTGCATAACACAAAGTCACATAGACGGCCTTGCACCAAGCAAGGCCTAGATAGGGCCGTGAAACACACAAAAGTGCTTGTAATGCTCACGCCCACATAGATTTACAAATGCATGGTAGTGGGAAAGTCACAATGTTTTTTTTTTAATCTAAAACATATGGAATGACAATGATTAATTTAAATTATGCTTTAAATGTTTTGTCGGATTTCCATTTAGCATTAAGAAGTCTAAAAGAAAGCTAAATTGATTGTCATAAAATAGTAATCAAACCCTAAGCAAAAACAAGAAGAAGAAATAATACTTAGTTTTTGGCTACCCTATACTAGTCTCAAACCTTATGCCTTGTTAGGGCCATACGTGCTCAAAACTAAATGCTTTATGTTTCAACAATCGATTGTAACACACTCCAGCAACCATCACCACAAATAATAAGGTCAAAAAGAGTACTTGTGATAACAATTACCCTACCCAACAATTCCGAATAATATTCTGACAATCAAGGGTAATAATACTCAAAATTGGGTGATTGGAGGACCACAATCTAAGAAATCTAAATGGAAATAGAGATATGCAATGGGCAAATTCCACCATACTCATACCATAATCTAAATTGAAAAATAAATTCCCCATTCCAATTCCAACACACCAAACATAGATTAAGGAGGGGAAAACCTAAACCATTCATTTAGAGTGAAGAAATTAAAGCAAGAGTACACAAATCATATGAATAAACATCAATTTTATTAATTCCTCAACAAAACCATATAAAACTAAACTTGAGTTTCAAAACCCTAAAACCATGAGAGGTCACACACAAGTATATATCAATACACATCAAAACAACACCATAAGCAAGAAATAAGAGAGAGAAAGAAGAGGGAAAGAGAGGAGAAATCTTTGAAGTTAAGGCAAAGTTTGTCACTAGCTATTGCCATAACTTCATGGCTTCTCTTGCTACCTTTATTAAGCCATGGTATAGAGATGGTGGCCTAGATACCGGAAATGTGTGTGCCTCGCCCTTGTGCAAGCTTACATGTGAAGAATGGGAGATGAAGAAGAGAAGAAGAGGTGAGAAGGGAGAGAAGTCCCCAAATTAGGCCGAAAGGCCTAGGGTGTAGAAAAATGGGTCTAAAGCTTGTTAAATGTGTGTGCAAAGGTGCTTAATACCCCATTCGGTTCAAGGTCAAGATTAGACTTGTACCCTAGATCCAAGGGCTCAAAAACAAGTAGAAAAAGGGTAAAATGAAAAGACTAAAACAACCTAATAAAAATGTAGAGAATTAGAAGTTAAGAAAATATTTTGGAAAATATAAACAAAATATGAGGGGCAAAAGTGTAAGTGAGTGTGTGTCTAGTGTGAACACACATAAATATCTCCATCCACATGTGTGATGTGCGTGTAGTGTGTGGTCCATTAATTATTATTGTCATTACATCAATTTTGAATTTGAAATTTGAATACAAAGATTTAACACAAATGGGCTTGGGTCTTCACAAATGTGCTTCTTTGG
The DNA here is from genome assembly GCF_958449725.1 of Rosa rugosa. NCBI lineage: Eukaryota > Viridiplantae > Streptophyta > Magnoliopsida > Rosales > Rosaceae > Rosa > Rosa rugosa. The sequence continues at coordinate 45,022,439 of NC_084820.1, forward strand.
TCTTGGGCCATGGACTTCTTGCTATTGGGCCAAGTTGACTTGGTTGACTCGATGGTCAACTAGTTGACTTTTCATCCTTTAGTCAGAGTTGACTTTTTTTGCTTGAATTCGCTACTTCTTTCGTATTTTTCCTCTCGTGACCATAATTTCCTATAAATGAAGAAAACAAAATAATATTACGAAATAATGTTTGAGTATTCACTAATTTCAAGGTAATTAGGGCTAGAAACACACGTAAATTATTTGTGAATCAAAGATCCAACAGTTGGATCTTCATCCGTGACCACTCAAAGTCATCGAAACAGTCCAACGATATATTACCCATTTCAAATACATTGCCCATTTAAAATACATTTCCCATTTATCAGTTATGTCGCCTACTAATTATATGCATTTTTTTTTAACTAGCTTGTAATTTTATTGCAATTGAAACATTTACTATTACTCATGTGTCTAAATAATGTGTGCAATTTTTGTTTGTGGTAATTGAATCATTACCAAGTGGCATGTGTTGACCCAAAACAAGTAGTATGATGTGCAAATAGTTAAGGACTCATTTGGCATTTAAAAAATTTAAATAATTACTTCGAATGTTGAAATTGATTCTATGTAATCTTAAGAAAATGGTTTAATCTAAAGAAAAATGGAAGTTTTGTTTGATGTCAGATGTTCATAATATGCTTAATTCATGTCTTAAACTTTTTGTTCACGATCATATATGTTTGTCCCCGATCAAAAAAGGAGAAATGGGAAAATTTATCATGATTCTAGCTAGTTTTGAAACAACATCTTCATGACAAAGACCTAAAGTTGAATGATGAATTCCATGCATGTATCATAATGTCACTTTTTGATTCAGCACATCAAGAGCAAAGTAAAAAACCCCAACTATGCTGCCGCGTGATGCCTGAGATGAGACATTGCTTTTGTACAAATCAAGTTAGACACGCCTGTTTAAATTTTCTCATTGTAATGTCAAAATCTCAATCGTTTATTTTTCAAATCATTCTAGAAAGATTGTTTATGCAAATAGATCATTTATATAAATCTATCATATCAATGTTTTGGTAAAAGTTAACACTTTAAGGTGGCGTTCGGTAACGTTTTCAAGTCATATTTTTCATTTTATAAAATGAAAATGGTTTGAAAATGCGTTCGTTGGTATGTTTTCAAAAATTGAAAATGATTTTTTTATTTTACTTGTAAAACAGGAAAACGACAAATAGACGTTTTCACTTTTCATTCTCATATTTTAGAAAACACGGAGATATATTTTTCAAAACAAAGAAAAAAAAGAACGTGCTGTCTTACATATTCTCACGTTGCTCTCATCTGTAGTCGCCATCTTCTCTCGTTGCTCTCTTCTTCCATCACCAATTGTCTTCATCAAAAATCCTTTTATATTAATTACTTGTGATGTTTTAATTTTTTAAATTTTTATATATACATGTAGAGAACAAAAATTAAGTTCTACACTAAATATTGAAAATTGAGATTTTAAAAATACTACAACCGAATATATTTTCATTGTTTATTGTATTTTCATACGGTAGTACCAGACACGTTTTTGCTATTCTCATTTTTGAAAATTGTTTTCTGAATAAACTATCGGACACATTTTCGGATCCCAAAAATCAAATCTTGTTTTCTTGTTTTCATTTAGATCTCGGATATTTCAATCGAATGTAAAACCCTAGAGGGCGATCTAAGATTTCGATCACACTTTTGGATCACTGCAATTTAGTAACTTTTACAACGAAAGCAAGAGGAGAAATGGAAACTAACACTGGCTTCGCCACTCATATATAGGCTCCGACCGCCGACTCCATCAGCTAATAGGATTTAGCTGGCGTGGGACGCACGCCGTTTTCTCTTTCTCTTCTTGCTCCGCTTCTTTTTCCGCGTAAGTACGGGATTAACATTCAGCGTGGGCTCCACGCTAAACTAACTTTTGTTTTTCTTTCTAAATTAATATTATAATTTTGTTTAATTTAAAAAAAAATAAAAATTGGACCTCCAAGTTTAGATCAGGTAGTTGTTGTGCAAGTTTACTCTTAGTCTTTTTTTAGTCTGTAGTTGTCATTTTGTGAAACGCGATGGCACCAAGATTGCTCACCGTTTGGCAAAATGGCTTTGTTTGGAGTCGGGGCCTTTTAGTTCCTTCAGTGAGTCTTTATAGAGTATTAGAGTTCCAGTGTGAAGTCTAGTGGCTATTTCTGTGTTAGAGATATTGCCCAAAAGTCGTTGTAACCAGTTCATTATTAATGAAGTTCTTCTTTGATAAAAAAAAAAAAAAAAGTTTAGATCATGTACATACCGCCTATATCACATACCGCCAAGCATAAGCAACGACCTCTTAGGTGGGCCCCGAGACATGGCTAGTCCCGCCTACGACATGCATCCGGTAGTCCGACACCCGAGCTACCTCGCTATGGTGGAGGTCGGCCGGTACCTCGTAGGGAGGCCACCCACCCATACTCTCCAAGAAGCTTCAAGAGAAGCAATATATGTATTATTGTCCCACATCGAGAATATGTAAATGGAAGGGGACTCCTTTAGCTATAAAAGGGAGTCCACCCCTTTTTAGAGAGGATGGATCCATGATCCCCACACTTGTATCACTACAAAGGTCACTTGACCTCACTCATAGTAAAATATCTAAGTGGATGTAGCCTTGACCCAAGTGCAAGGTGAACCACTATACATCCGGTGTCATCTCTCTCTCTCTCCCCATCATGCTTCTTAGTTACCGTATTCTTCAGTAGAAACATTGGCGCTAGAAGGAGGGTCCCTATGTTTGGGTATGAACCTCCAACCTTGAAGACAAGCCATCCGGGTACCATGAGCCGTCCGGGTACATGAGTGCATGCGGGTACTCAAGTCAGCGGGTACCTCCACCCCTAAGCCTCCGGTACTTTCACAAGTCAGCGGGTACCTCCACTCCTAAGCCTCCGGGACTCTCACAAGTTGGCAAGTACGTGCACATCCCCGTACCCAGTACTCTCAACCCCACTCCCAAGCCCCTTCTCCGGGTACTATGAGCCCACTTGGATCGGGTTCATCTCTTCCAGGCCCCTGCTAAACAACTTAGGCCAGTAGCATCTAGTATCCTGCACTACCTGATCACACCCGGGGCCTACTAGCCTTGTAATATCATGATTGAGAGCCCGGTACCCGTAACCTTGCCGGCACCCATGCCACCTACCGGATTCTCATCACCAAAAACCTCGACTTACGGCACTACTTGGTAACCAGCAGCCTAACCCGGTACCCGGTCATCAACATTTCTGCTTCCGTGACCTTCACTCAAACTCGCTGGATTCCTAGGCACCGTCGACAGCTCCGGGATCCAACCTGCAAACCCACTGAGTCAACAACCTGTCCGTTAACGCGCCAACTCAGGATCTCGACTCGCCCGAGGCTCCAAGTAATTTTGAACACGACAGGGCCGGTCCTGACATTGTAGAGGTCTGAGGCGAATAAATAAAATGTGGCCTCATGAATAGTGTTCGATCAACCAAATTTGTTTTATTCAATAATAAAATTTAATTTTCATATAGTATTTTGTTACATCTATATTTGTTTTCTTAAATTATAAGGGGTAAAATAAATTAAACTCATATACATAAGCAACAAAGAAAAGGAATTAAAGGTGATTATACCAAAAGAAACCAAAAATAAAATAAAATAAAAGAGTAGTAATGTAAACCAGAAAAAAGAATAAAAATAAAAAAAGCAAAATGAATTGAACAAGCTCAAAAATCGAACCTGGGTGGGGTGGCTCATAAATGCAAGCCACTAGATTACCTACCAACTGAACTACAACAGCCCATCATGCTTCTAGTGCAAAGAAAAATATATAACCTTTGTTGAAATCTATATTTATATATAAAAAAAAAACTGACGGAGGCCCGCCTGAGGCAGCCGCCTCAGTCGGCAGCCCTCAGGGCCGGCCTTGGAACACGATGTCGTCATATGTGTCACCTCGGGTACTCACACACCTGTCCGGGACCTTCTAGATTCTCTCCCTTCTCCGGGAACTCTCGGCGGCTTCCTCACTATCACCTGTACCAACAAATCAGTCTCTCCTCCGGGCACCAGCTCGTAGTCGTTCGGGCACCAGCTCTCCGAGTACCAGAAAAGTTCAGTTCAAAAAAAAAAAAAACTCTCGGCACCCGGAGAACCAGTTTGGACACCCAACCTTCCCCAGCTCTCGGTGAGGTCGCGGCAGCTCTCCTATCGGTGCCTCATCACAGCAGCACCTTCCGGTGCCTCATCACAGCAGCTCCTATCGGTGCCTCATCACAGCAGCAACTCCTACCTCCTGGTGGCATCACTTTCTTCCCAGCGACAATCCCGGTAGGCTCACGGCTCACCGGTAGCCTCCAGTAGCTTTCGGACAGATATCGCCTCAGATGCAGCTTGCGCTCTCTTCCCCGGGCACCTTCATGCGAATGGAAGTCTCGAAACAGCAAGTCAAACCACTTCCTGAAGATAAGAATTTGTCTTCCTTACTTTTCTATATATCATATTGAATATGGGCCTTGCATATATTCACCCAAGACAAAGTTGACACGCACACATGTTATGCTCATTACTATTGGCAGCATGATATATATTTGACACATGCACAAATATACTCTTTGATAGACACCTCAGTTGTTTCATATCAACACGACAACACCTATTGCATGCATGCACCCATGCACATTAAAACCAACAATATAATCCCTGAGCAGTTTCGAACAGGACCCCGGTCAAGGAGGCATATTTCCGCCACTGGGTACTCGTACACTTTTCCGGGACCTCTCTGATTTCTTCACCTCCGGGAACATCATCATCTTACCGCAAATAATGGTTAGTCCGGTACTCAGACAATTGCTCTAAGCACCCGGGAAGCTGATTTGGACACCTACCCGGAGAGCATAGGCCACCGTTGATCACCCGAGCAGGTTTTCGACTCGACACGCCAACTCCAATGCAACAACCATCCGGGATCCATGGATTTTACCCAACCCAGAATCTTCTCTGTCCGGGTACTCTGCCTCGTGAGTTGCCGGAACTGTGCATCGCTCCTAGCAGTACACTTCTACGAACAAGCAAAATTAAGCAGCATGGTCCCTATCCATCCGGGAACCACCTATGGCAAATCCCGGTGACCTCCCCAGAAATTCCTTTATCTCGGCGAACCTCACATCTTGCCGACGCCACACTGCAGCACTGCTACCCGGAGAAAGCCTCCAGTACCCTTTGCGAATATCCTCTCCCGGCACTCAGAGCTTCAACTCCCGGTATCTAACTGGCATTCTCTAGCTTGCGGGCACTTGGAAGGCTGGTACTCAACCTCCCGGCACCACCCACCCCGGCACTCTCACTGGTACCTTCTCTCAATTCGCCGAGATTCACAGGCTCTGAGACTCGAAGAATCACCACTGAACGAGATCATCATCTGCGCGCAGCACCGCTCGTTTAAAGTACTAGCGCTAGCTCGACTCATCCTTGAAGTAGCTTTGGTGGATCGAATCACAGCCGCCGAGAACTATCACATTAGAGACCAAGACGGCACCCAAATCATATCCGGACACCCATGCTTCATCTAAGCAATTAAACCATCTCGCAGCAGTAACTGAGCTTCCGGCACCCGTACCAGCAAGTCAGCAACTTATCATCTTTTGACGACCTCAGTTCCCGTTGATCAACTAGTTCTCTAACAAGGTTCTACGGTACGGCACAGCCCAACTTGCACCTGTCTCTATATGCGAGTTTGGGATCGGGTACCTGCACATATCCTTCCGGGACCTCCTTGTCTCCTTCTTCTCCGGGACATCAAAAAAAAAAAAAAAAAAACCCTTCCAAGCTTCCGGCACCAGCAGTTTTGGATTCCAAGTTCACCTGCAAATCCGCTCCAGTAAGTTCCCAGCTCTTGCTATCGGTATCCCACCCCTGTAGCTCGTCCCACCCCGGTGCCTCCAAGTTCATCTTCCCGGTGCCTCAACGATCATCTCCCGGTGCCTCCAAGTTCATCTTCCCGATGTCGCCTGCATAAACACCTTCCGGGTACCGGCCCGATGTGCTCGTTCTGGCAAAACACTTCTTCAAATGTGTATCTCCCAGCAAGATAAGTATTTCAACTCGTACTACTCGTTCTGGCTATCATAATTGACACACATGCTACCATGCATACTTGTGATGTTTTCCTTTACCAATAATCTGCCATTATACTAAACTGATGCCACGTATCACATAGCATGGGAACACTTGTCTTGGTGCACATGCAATTCCACCATACAAATCTCTGAACATATATATATATACATACACGTGCCTATGTGATAGAACCCGTTGAATAGCATAATCATGGTGGTGACCAACATGATTTCTGTCCTATGTATTCATTCATGCTTTAAGACAATGGCACTTCGTGCATATATGTTGCACATGTCTATCTAAATTCAATATTCATGTATCACTTGCTAACAAGCACTAAAGCATACCTGCAAATGACACAGCTGCTAAGCCTACTAGTCATATTTTCATTGAATGCATGATCTACTACGCCTTAATTCAATGAAGGTCACATGCTTCTATTTACACAATTGAACTCCTATATGAGCTACTGTCTATCAACAGCTTCTAAGGAGTAATATATAGAATTATATGTACCTTACGTACACACGGTACACTCACAACTTTTTACTATATCCATTGTTGGATTCACGCCACCGTGCAATTAGGCATGTATCTGCTTACTCTTCCATCAAAGAGCGAAAAGGTTTAAATGTGGAGGTAGCCAATTAACTCGGCCACACATGCATTATTTTAATCATCTTAATGCTATACTCTGCCATTTCAATGATGCATGCAATAGTCATCCAAAAAGCCAACAAATTATACAAGCATATCATATTTAAATTAGCCAGCTAATCTAAATAGATAAAGTCGCTAATCACTTGTTTATTCTTGAGAAGTCACACTCACTCAACCGAGCACCTCCTTATACGAACAAAGTCAAGCAGACTATTGATCATTATTTGTCGTGGAGCATCATGTTTGGACCACTCTAACATGATTTGGTACTAGGGTCAATCCCAATTTTCAACCTCCCCAATCGGCAAAAGATAAGTTCTCATTTACACTTTTAAATTTGAGCTAATGCAATTATTTACATGCTTCAAATAACGGTATCTATAATCTAAGCATGCCTACGATATGTGATAGTCTCGATATCATATCTATTACGACTATGTATTAATGTCAAGCTTTAATTTAATTGCAATCCAATTAAATTGCTACATATACACATGTGGCACTCACTAAAATAAATGCAACATGCATCTCATAAATCCTCGCCCCGAGCGCGGTACCCCAACGGGGTTGCAAGGCCAATGCCATCATTCTACCCGGGGCCACGCCACTGGGTACCGGAGGCGAAAGCTACCGGATACCCCAACGGGGTTACAAGGCTCAATCTCTGATTCTACACGGGGCCACGCCACCGGGTAAAGGAGGCCTACATGCCCTCATTCAACCCCATTGGGTTAAGGAGGCTTAAGCCCTCACGTGACCCCACCGAGCCACGCTGTACAAGCCCTCACTCTACCCCATCGGGTACTAGAGGCATCAAGCCCTCATGCTACCCCATCGGGTACGAGAGGCATCAAGCCCTCAGGCTACCCCATCGGGTACTAGAGGCATCAAGCCCTCATGCTACCCCATCGGGTACGAGAGGCATCAAGCCCTCATGCTACCCCATCGGGTACGAGAGGCATCAAGCCCTCACTCTACCCTATCGGGTACGAGAGGCATCAAGCCCTCACTCTACCCCATCGGGTACTAGAGGCATCAAGCCCTCACTCTACCCCATCGGGTACTAGAGGCATCAAGCCCTCATGCTACCCCATCGGGTACGAGAGGCATCAAGCCCTCACTCTACCCTATCGGGTACTAGAGGCATCAAGCCCTCACTCAAACCCTTCCGGGTATTAGAGGCTCAAGTCCTCATCCTACCCGGGGCCACGCCACCGGGTACCGGAGGCCAAAGCCACCGGGTACCGGAGGCCAAAGCCACCGGGTACCGGAGGCCAAAGCCACCGGGTACCGGAGGCCAAAGCCACCGGGTACCTCAACGGGGTTACGAGGCTCAAGTCCTCAATCTACCCTTCCGGGTAATTGAGGCTCAAGTCCTCATTCTACCCTTCTGGGTATCTGAGGTTCAGGTCCTCAATTTACCCTTCCGGGTATCAGAGGCTCTGGTCCTCAATCTACCCTTCCGGGTATCAGAGACCCAAATCCTCATTCTACCCTATCGGGTACCATAGGCTCAAGCCCTCAGAAAACCCCACTTAGTACCGGAGGCGGGGTAAGCGAAGGTCCAATCCTTTGCTTTTGAGTCATCTCACCTCCCGAGCATTCTCTATACTTGGGGGACTTATTCATACCACTTATCACAAGTGGAGGTAGTACCCGACCGGGACTATCATTGAGCTTCACGCTCATACTTTCGTGTTATGGTCTATTAATGGAAATATTGAAGTTTTTCACCTATTGTTGATCGCAACAATTAAATTTCTTTTACATCCCATTAATAAGACCATAGGACAAAACTCACACCCGCTCAACATGAGCGAGCTCATCTCTTACGTTCCCGTTACACATGAGCCAAACAATCAGGTTATGGCTTATACGTTCGGGTTAAGTAAGTTAGAGTTCCTTCCTCTAACCTATACTTGGGGGACTATCATGGTCACGCCATAGTCTCGCTAGTATTGTCAATGGTTATTTCGATACCGGAGCTTCATTCTTAGCCTTACCGGCTTCGTCTACCGTAGCCTAAATCCAAATTCCTGTTTTACTACGTGACTTGGGGGACTCGGCGAGTAACAACACTCCCGATGATAACACATATGTATCACGTGCATACAACATTACATATCATTATGTGTCATCGTGTTCATCACACATCTATGCATCATATGCACTTCGTTATACTATCATAACACATACATTTTCGACTTATACGTTGTATGTCAAACATTACATAATATGTGCATACACACATTGTGTAACATGCATCTCACATAAACATTCATGCACCTCGATGCATTTGACTCAAATGTCACTTCGATTGCCCTAGCGCAATCAATATGCTTTGTGTGCACTCATCTTATTTGTAGGTACTAGCTTGATGAGGGCCCCGGGGCACCAACATACCCGTAGAGTCCCTTCTTACTTACGGAGTTGGGGGACTAGTATGGGTATAGCGTTCAACAAGGTCATCACTCATACTTGGCGGCATCATATTTAAACTCCCCAACCAAGAAGCGCCTCTTACTCGGGGACTTGGGGGACTTGTACATACCACCTATATCACATACCGCCAAGCATAAGCAACGACCTCTTAGGTGGGCCCCGCGACATGGCTAGTCCCGCCTACGACATGCATCCGGTAGTCCGACACCCGAGCTACCTCGCTATGGTGGAGGTCGGCCGGTACCTCGTAGGGAGGCCACCCTCCCATACTCTCCAAGAGGCTTCAAGAGAAGCAATATATGTATTATTGTCCCACATCGAGAATATGTAAATGGAAGGGGACTCCTTTAGCTATAAAAGGGAGTCCACCCCTTCTTAGAGAGGATGGATCCATGATCCCCACACTTGTATCACTACAAAGGTCACTTGACCTCACTCATATTAAAATATCTAAGTGGACGTAGCCTTGACCCAAGTGCAAGGTGAACCACTATATATCCGGTGTCATCTCTCTCCCTCTCCCCATCATGCTTCTTAGTTACCGTATTCTTCAGTAGAAACAGATCAGGTATCAAATAACAACCAATATATATATATATATATCTATTTTAAATAAAACATATCAAAACTTTCAATTTTTTTTTGATTATCTAAAAACATAAATATATATATATATATATATATATATATATATATATATTTTTTTTTGGATCCTCAATGATTTTTTAATATTTTTTTTAGAAGAAATCAAAAGATTTCACTCATACTCCCATGGTGACTCGAACTCATGATCTCGATTTTAGGTAGTGGGTGCTCTAACCACTGAGCTAACACCACTTCGTTAGGATCCCCGATTATTGATTCAACAAACTACATTTATACAAAACTTCTACTCCGAGCACACGCAATGGAGCCATATATAATCAAGTGAAATCCAATCGCCGCAAGGTTTGAGTGAGGACGAGAAAATCTATCTCTCATCCCTGGGTAGCAGGGTGCGGAGGAGAATTGGAATAATGAGAGGAAGAAGCCCCTAGAATCATGGTAGTATGCAGATGACGTATAAGCGCCCAACGACTTGAAGAACACAACAAACTATATACTCATTGATGGATGCACGTCTTAGAGTCTTTTACCTCCTTTTTAGATATTCTTTTTTACACATGTAAAATACGGAGGGGTTTGAATTGGGGGAACTAATAAATACATAATAGCTCAACCATTTAGGAGCGCTTGGAGTGTTGCCATTATAAAAGTACATTGGGAAACTTTTATTCTCTTTGAATGGAAGCCCCATCTTATCAATCAACCAAGGACAAAAGCATGTACTATGTTTACTTATTACATTATGCATTAGGTGATTGCATTTGGGATTACAGTCAGGGTCGGCTCATCTCGGTGTTTGGTCTATTCGATATGCTATGAAAGAAATCTCATCCTGGTAGATGGAGAAGTTAGAGGCTGGCAGTTGGCCGGAAAAATTGCCGGAAGTTGGCCGGAAAAAGTCGTCGGCGGTGGTTGACCAGAAGTGTTGACCTGTGGGCTGGGCCTTGACTTTTTCTGGGCCAGTCCCCCCCCCCCCTTTTTTTTTTTTTTGGTTTCTTCTGCAATGGGCCGCACCAAACTGGGCTGAGTTTTCTTTCTTCTTCTCTGGGCTGAAGAGCTTGGTGGGCTGCACGTGGGCCGCGTCAGTGGGCTCCTCCTTCCTCCTTTTTTTTTTTTTTTTTTTTTTTTTCTTTCTGCCAGACATTCAGTCAGCCGGTTCAGCATGTTTTAGGCCGGTTTTTGGAATTTTTCTTCCGGTTCCTGGATCGTCAGATTGAGTGGTGTATTCTGAAAAAATTTGGTTGAAATTGGATGCCCGGAAGATGGTGAACCGGTGGAATATTTGTTGCGGGTTGTATGGAGCTTCCGGTGGCCTGTTCGGTCGGTTTTCGGCCAGTTCTTCTGGTGGCGCCGCCGGTTCTGGACTTCTGGGATCGAGTACTTCAAGGTGTGAGGTGGAGGCAAAAAAGGCTTCAAGGATTTGTATTCAGATTCAAGGTTTTTAGCTTATTGAATCAAGGTTTGGCTATTTGTTTCAGGGTTAAGCTCACTTTCAATGGTATTGTTAAGATGATACATACACACATGTTTCTTTTTTTTTTGAATCAAACCCGAAGCCGGGTGCCGATATATATATATATATATATATATATATATATATATATATATATATATATATATATATATATATATACACACATATATTCATCCTAAAACTAGAATAGGGTATTACATACACACATGTTTCTTTTGTAAATTAGATATGAAATAAATTATATCATTAGTTTACTACTTTATTTTTTGTGTAACATTTTGGTTGATTAGTTTTCTCTTATTATTCATATATCATTATACACAACATAAAGAATGGTAGATTGCCATACACACACACACACACACACACACACACTCTTTTTTGTCACTGATCTAACATTATAGTTGGATCCATACATCCATTGCTTTTAAAGAAGAATACCTACCAAAAACATCATAAGAACTTGTAAAATCTAAAAAAATACTAGTAAATCAATCCATGGATTATAAAAATTCAAACAAAATATTTTAAAATTTGAATTGAATACACCCCCCTAAGTTGAAGCTTCTAGGGCAACCGCAGTTTACAACATCGAAGACTAGAGCATTTGATGCATTTTTCGGGACCGAATTAGTCCATGAAAGACCATCAATGGAAGCATGACCTAAATTTGCAATTGCATCAGCTACAAAGTTAGTTTCCTAATTGGTTCTATCATTGAATTTTCATGTTGTTTGACCAAAAATGTAAGACCCAGTAAATTCGTTATTAAATTCTAATGGTTTTTGAGAATTAATCAAGTGTTCGTTAGAACGATTTCGTGGTTCGAGGGTGGAGCGGAAGTGTTTCGGACAATTATTCGCTCGGAATGCTTTGATTTAAGGGTTGAATTTTTATACATTTAGATTCTGCAAGAACTTCCTTCATGAAAGTCGTAAAGCACATCGATACGAGTTCGTGGATATGCGGAACGTGAGAATCGGAGTTCATATGTAGAAGTTATGGCCATCGGAAAAGTTTCCATTTTGGGATATATAGGAAAAATCCGAAAAAAATCAGAAAATATCAAGTTTCCAAAATGGGAAACTTTTCTCTGTCTTCGGTCTCGAGCCCAGTTTCGCCCCGGAAATTCGTATTTATTTTCCGAGGATTTTTCGGAATCTAATTTGTGGTTATTGGACGGTTTCGTGGCTCGTGAGTGGAGCAGAAGTGTTTCGGGCAAATAAATATTCGAAAAGTGTGGATTTAGGGGGGGTTTCAAGGTTGAATTTTGATACGTTGAGATTCTCAGAAAACTTCCTTCACAAAAGTTGTAGAGCGCGTCGATACGAGTTCGTGGACATGCAGTACGCATCAATCGGAGTTCGTATGAGAAAGTTGTGGCTTTCGGAAAAAGTTTCAATTTTAGTATAAATGGGGAATTTCCGAAAATATCTTCATAATTTCATTTTCCTTTTCCAGAAAGCATTCCTTCTCTCTCTCTTCTCTCTCGGCTTCACCTTTAGTATCGAAGATATCCGTCTGACCCGACTTTTCCGGCGATCTCCAGCGGTGAAACTCTCCAGATCAGTTCGCCTCCTTGCTCCGGTCATCCCTCTGGCATCCTCTAGCGGCGATTCTCGACAGTGACGGAACTAGAAGGTGGCGAAGATTCCTGTATTCGGACCCGATCGGTTCTCCGACCTCCGACGTTGGCTAAGCTTCAAACCAGGCTTGGAAAGCTCGCAGCAGCCTCCTGGATGGATCTGTGGTGGTTGTTTGGATCGATTCACGACTTGAAACTTGGTTCAACTCGGATTGGACAATAATTCACAGCTTGCGAGGTAGTTTTCGACCCTTTTTGCTTAGATTCTGATTTGAGGCTAGTTATGAAAGTTGTTAAGCATACTGAAATGAAGATCTTTGATGTTGGGAGTTTTGTGAAATAGTGAGTTTTGGCCGCGGCGGTGCGCCACCGCCTGTGGTGGTGTTGTAGCGGTGTTCCGGCAGTTTAAGGGACTGTTTCTGGTATTATATATCTTCTACTCGTCGATACGAGCATTTCGATATATAATACGCAATTTTTGGAGTTCGTATGAATTTGTTAGGATTTTAACAGTTTCATACCAGTTGATTTATTCGATCCGTGAGGATCCTAGCGTCCGATCGACTTGTGGTTGGGACATATCGTTCGTGGAAGTATTTCGGAGACTTTGGGAGGTCTCGGAAGTGGTTTCGCCTCAATTTGGCATTACTTTGAGATTTTAGTTCGATTTGGGGATTCGAACTTTATTTAATTGTGATTCGTTGACTGAATCAAGGCTGTACTTCCTTAGGTACTTGACAGAGGGCGTTCTGTAAGCAGTCTAGTGGTATGAAGATGCAGCGGGAGTTTCGAGGTGAGTAATCTCACAATGTTCATTTACGAACGGAGTTACCATTATTGTTTTGGCGTTAATTATTTAACTGCAAACTATAGTTGGTATTAGTAGGCATTCCTGAGCGAATGATACGTATATATATTTACGTGAAATATATATATTCTTGTGCGTGATGTGTGATGGAATAATATGCAAGATTGTGTTTCATATTATTGTTGAAGGCAACTTTTCGGGAAACAATATTGTGGAAAAAGATATTTTCTATTGTTTAAAAAATATTGAGTTTTGTACCAAGGTCGCAGATGCTGACTAACGTTTGATTTTAAGACCAGACGGGTTCAGAAAATCATATGTCACAGATGGTGACAGGTCGCAGATGGTGACTAACGTTTGATTCTAAGACCAGACGGGGTCAGAAAATCATATGTCACAGATGGTGACAGGTCGCAGATGGTGATCCCAAGGCAGGAAATAGGTAATCACGTTCGTGGCCGGACGAGTGGTTACGATTTCAATAGAGTAATAGTCTGTCTGCCATTATAGATTATGGGGGTAACGGTCGAGGTTGCTGGAGACTCATAAGTATGTAGTTAAAGGAGAATTCCTAGAGTATTCTTCTTTTATTGTCTAGATGAGACATGAATTGCTTCTTGATGGTTAAGTTAGCAAATAGAACATTGTCACAACGGTGATTTATGTTGTCTTTTCGATGGAAAGGTTATGGAGTGTTAGAAGGAATCATGGTTGCATGGTTTCCTTTAGCTGATGTGTGTGACTTGTTGATTTATGTTCATGAGTTACTCATACGAGCTTTCATAAGCTTACCGGGTTTTGTTGTGTGGAAACCCGGTGCACCATTCTATTGGTGTAGGGGTTAATCCTGCAGGTCAGGGTAATTGTGGCTGAAGCTGAGGTAGCTTGTTGGCAGATGAGCGGGTAGGAAGCAAATTTTGTTGGCTTTGCCATTGTTATGACTTCCGCTATGTAGTAAGCTCTGAAGGTAATCACGTTCGTGGCCGGACGAGTGGTTACGATTTCAATAGAGTAATAGTCTGTCTGCCATTATAGATTATGGGGGTAACGGTTGAGGTTGCTGGAGACTCATAAGTATGTAGTTAAAGGAGAATTCCTAGAGTATTCTTCCTTTATTGTCTAGATGAGACATGAATTGCTTCTTGATGGTTAAGTTAGCAAATAGAACATTGTCACAGCGGTGATTTATTTTGTCCTTTCGATGGAAAGGTTATGGTGTTAGAAGGAATCATGGTTGCATGGTTTCCTTTAGCTGATGTGTGTGAGTTGTTGATTGATGTTCATGAGTTACTCATACGAGCTTTCACAGGCTTACCGGGTTTGTTGTGTGGCAACCCGGTGCACTATTCAATAGTGTAGGGGTTAATCCTGCAGGTCAGGGTAATCGTGGTTGAAGCTGAGGTAACTTGTTGGCAGCGGAACGGGTAGGAAGCAAATTTTGTTGGCTTTGCCGTTGTTGTGGCTTCTGCTATGTAGTAAGCTCTGAAGAGCATTTACGTTTTATTTTGTGATGGTAATTTAATTTGTAAGTTTGTATAATATATAACACTTACGGAGCGAGTGTATATTAACTTTGAGGGTTCAGGGCATCAGCATGTACTTGGTTTAAAGGGAAAAAGGTTTCCAGGTATTTTGTATTGATGGCTGAACGATCACGCATGTATAAGTATGGGATTATATATCGATTTTTATTTGGGTTAAAAATTAGGGGCGTGACATGGATGAAGTTTCGCCTCGATTGGAGTCACTATCGGATTTTTAGTGTGTTTCGGGAGTTTCAGAATTAAATGGTTTTTGTTAATTCGTGTGCTGAATCGAGGTTATACTTGCTTTAGGTGATTGACAGTAGATCCGGTAATTTATCTTGACTGTTAGAGAAGACGCAACAGGAGTTAGATGTGATGACCTGGATTTCTGTTATGTAATTTCGATAATTAATAATGGACCAGTTGTATGAATAATTGTTATTGTGCTTTATTCGTAGGTTGTATGTGAAGTGGAATGGTTTTCATATGTGTAATTAATCGAATTTCACAGTTTAGGGGGTCGTGTGATGTTTGACTTTTTATACGTTGGGATTCTCAGAAAACTTCCTACACGAAAGTTGTAGAGTGCGTCAATACGAATTCGCGAATAGGTGGAACGCGGGATTTGGAGTTCGTATGAGAAAGTAATGGCTATCAGAAGAAGTTTCTGTTTTAGTATAAATGGAGAAAATCAGAAAATGAATTCATAATTTCCACTTTCCTTTTCCAGAAACCATCTTTTCTCTCTCTCTTCTCTCTCGGTCGACTCCTTCAGAAATGAAAATTTCCACCTGACCCGACCCGAACCTGGCGATCCGACCCGGTAGGAACTCGCAGCTCCGGTGGTCTCTGGCCGTGAAATTTGGTCAGCTGGTTTGTCTCCTCCTTCTGGTCGTCTCTGTGGCATCCTCTAGCTCAGAGTAGAGATAAGGTGTTATTGGGTCCTGAGATTGTGCAGGAGACCACTGACAAGATTTCGATTATCAGAGACAGGATTCGAACAGCACAGACGTTATGCAGATTTGAAAAGGAGGCATGTTCAGTTTAATGAGGGTGATCATGTGTTCTTGAAGGTCTCACCCATGGAGGGTGTGGTGAGATTTGGCAAGAAAGGGAAGTTATCACCAAGGTTTGTCGGACCTTTTGAAATTCTGGAAAGGGTAGGAGATTTGGCTTATAGGCTTGCCTTACCTCCTAGCATGTCTGGCGTGCATAATGTGTTCCATGTGTCTATGTTGAGGAAGTATGTCCAGGATGAGTTCACAAGTGATCGATTATGGCACGATTAAGGTGCATGCGGATACGACCTTTCTTGTTGAACCTGTTCGTATTTTGGATAGGTCAACAAAGCAACTTCGAAGGATGGAAGTTGACTTGGTCAAGGTATTGTGGAGTCACCATGACAAGGGTGATGCTTCTTGGGAGTTGGAGTCAGATATGAGAGCGAAGTACCCACAGTTGTTTGTTGATGAGCAAGCGTGAATTTCGGGACGAAATTCCTTTAAGGAGGGTAGACTGTGATGATCTAGATTTCTGTTATGTAATTTTGGTAATTAATAATGGACCAGTTGTACAAATAATTGTTATTGTGCTTTATTCGTAGGTTGTATGTGAAGTGGAATGGTTTTCGTACGTGTAATTATTCGAATTTCACAGTTTAGGGGGTCGTGTGATGTTTGACTTTTTATATGTTGGGATTCTCGGAAAACTTCTTTCACGAAAGTTGTAGAGTGCGTCGATACGAGTTGTCGGACAGGTGGAACACGGGATTTGGAGTTCGTATGAGAAAATTATGGCTATCGGAAAAAGTTTCCGTTTTAGTATAAAAAGAGAAAATCAAAAAATGAATTCATAATTTCCACTTTCCTTTTCCGGAAACCATCTTTTCTCTCTCTCTTCTCTCTCGGTCGACTCCTTCAGAAATGAAAATTTCCGCCTGACCCGACCCGGCCAGAACTCGCAGCTCCAGTGGTCTCTGGCCGTGAAATTTGGTCAGCTGGTTCGTCTCCTCCTTCTGGTCGTCTCTGTGGCATCCTCTAGCGGCGATATCCACCGTGTACGGAGCAACAAGGCGGCGCAGTTGGTGTTTTCGGACCCGGCCGGTAAACAGAGCTCCGGCGACTTCGTGGCTTCATGCTTCCTTGGTTGAGTTCAGAGAAGGCTCCCTGATCGATCTATGGTGTTTGTTTTGATCGAGTTACATGGAAATCGGTTCAACTCAGTTTGAGCAATAATCCAAAACTTGTGAGGTAGTTTTCTACCCTTTATGCTTGTATGAAAATTCACAAGCATGCTTAGATGAACAGCTTTGATGTTCGGAGTTTTGTGAAATAGTGAGTATTGGCAGATGGCGGTGCACCACCGCCTGTGGCGGCTTTCTGGTGGCTTTCCGGCCATGTAGGGAACTGTTTTTGGTATTATATATGTTCTACTCGTTGATACGAGCGTTTTGATATATAATATGCAAATTTTGGAGTTCGTATGAAATTGTTATGATTTTTATAGTTTCATACCGATCGATTTATTCGATCCGTGTGGATTCGAGCGTCCGATCGACTTGTGGTTTGTCTTATCGATCGTGGACGTATTCCGGAGACTTTGGGAGGTCTCGGATGTGGTTTTGCCTCGATTGGCGCCACTTTGGGGATTTTAGTTCAAAACAGGGGTTTCGAACTTAAATCAAATGTGAATCGTTACTAAGTTAGAACCGTATGTGATTAGGTACTTGACGAAGTACATTGGACGGTTAGTTTGTGAATTGGCGGCTTTGTGCTTTATTGAAGACGCAGCGGGAGATTCGAGGTGAGTAATCTCACAAGGTTCTTTATGAACGGAATTATCATTATTGTTTTGTCGTTAATCATTTAACTGCAAACTATAGTTGGTATTAGTAGGCATTCCTGAGCGAACGACTACGTGTATATATATTTACGTGAAATATATATATATTCTTGTGGATGATTGTGATGAATAATAAGCATGAGGGTGTTCATATTATTTTTGAATGTGACTTTTCAGGAAACAATATTGTGGAAAAAGATGTTTTCTATTGTTTGAAAAGTATTGAGATTGATGTTACATTTTTGAGTCAAGCGTGACTCATTTTAGATGCATTGGTCTTTGTACCAAGGGTCACAGATGGTGAGTAGGGATTAGGAAAGCCGAAACTAGATGTTTGTAACGTTTTTAGGTCGGTTGCGACTTACTTAACGTTTGACTTTAAGACTAGACAGGGTCTAAAGAGATTATATGTCACAGATGGTGACAGGTTGCAGACGGTGACCTTGATGTTTGAGTTTATGACTAGACGGGGTCTGAAGATCATGTGTCACAGATGGTGACAGGTCGCAGATGGTGACCTTAATGTTGATTATGAGACCAGACGGGGTCTGAAAACCACATGTCACAGATGGTGACAGGTCGCAGATGATGACCAAGGCAGGAAATAGGTAATCACGTTCGTGGCCGGACGAGTGGTTACGATTTCAATAGAGTAATAGTCTGTCTGCCATTATAGATTATGGGGGTAACGGTCGAGGTTGCTGGAGACTCATAAGTATGTAGTTAAAGGAGAATTCCTAGAGTATTCTTCTTTTATTGTCTAGATGAGACATGAATTGCTTCTTGATGGTTAAGTTAGCAAATAGAACATTGTCACAGCGGTGATTTATGTTGTCTTTTCGATGGAAAGGTTATGGAGTGTTAGAAGGAATCATGGTTGCATGGTTTCCTTTAGCTGATGTGTGTGACTTGTTGATTTATGTTCATGAGTTACTCATACGAGCTTTCATAAGCTTACCGGGTTTTGTTATGTGGAAACCCGGTGCACCATTCTATTGGTGTAGGGGTTAATCCTGCAGGTCAGGGTAATTGTGGCTGAAGCTGAGGTAGCTTGTTGGCAGATGAACGGGTAGGAAGCAAATTTTGTTGGCTTTGCCATTATTATGACTTCCGCTATGTAGTAAGCTCTGAAGAGCATTTACGTTTTATTTTGTGATGACAATTTAATTCGTAATTTTTGTAATATACGACTCTGTAGAGCGGGTCAA
Source organism: Rosa rugosa (assembly GCF_958449725.1). NCBI lineage: Eukaryota > Viridiplantae > Streptophyta > Magnoliopsida > Rosales > Rosaceae > Rosa > Rosa rugosa. The sequence continues at coordinate 45,041,736 of NC_084820.1, forward strand.
TATTTGAAATTGTGGGTTCAGGGCATCAATATGTACTTATTGTGAAGGGAAGATGTCTCTATGTATTTTGTATTGATGGTTGAACGATCGCGCATGTATAATTATGGGATTATATATCGATTTTTATTTGTGTTAAAAATCAGGGGCGTGACAGATTGGTGTCAGAGCGTACGGTACATTTTTGGTAACAATCAATACTCCTCGAGTGATGGCCTGTTTGCAGCGGATCCCCATCAGATGCTCTTCGGTGTTGATATAGTCATTGGGTATATAGTGAGCGGTAGGATGTGAGGCGTTAGGGTAGTGTAGGCTCAGGGGATGAAGTGTAGGAGCTAGATGTAGCTTCTATGAGTTAAAGACTTTTGAGGAATGATGACCTTTAGTTTTAACTCAAGATTGACGTAGGGGATGGAATTGTATCCTCTGACGTAGTGTTGTGGTTGATCGAGTCATAGTGTTGGTTTATACTTGTGTTTGAGAGTTATACAGGTATTAACCACATGTTGTTGTGCTCCTTAGGTGATGGATTCTCAAGGAGGCAGAGCTAGGGATCGAGGTAGACCCAGAGGCAGGGGTAGAGCCCGAGGTAGGGGCAGGATTCCTCCTTCTGTTGAGGAGATGTTCGAGAATGATGTGGAGGCATCGAATGTTGAGCTGCCTGTTCCACCTATTGTGAAGGTTGCCAATGTTGTAGATCCCACTCGTTTGTCAAAGTTGGCAAAGGAGATTTCGAGATTAGGAGGAGTCCCATTTCAGGGAGGTACGAATCACATGTTGGCAGATCAGTGGATCGAGAACATGAAGACCTACTTCTAGATGGTCGTTTGCGACGACATTGAGAAGAGGAAGATTGCCACTTTTATGCTCCAAGGCGATGCACGGGTGTGGTGGAATGGCACACAGAGTGTGATGGATGTGTCCACCATGACCTGGGACGGTTTTGTGGAACTGCTCAGGAAGAAGTACTTTCTGCCTTCTGTGAGGGAGCAATTGGAAAGGGAATTTTTCTCGTTAGTCCAAGGGACTAAGAGTGTGAGGGAGTATGAGGCTGAGTTCTCAAGGTTGTATCGCTTTGTGAGGCAGATGGATGTTGAGAGCTTAGCTATGAAGTTTCAGTGGGGACTGAATGCTTCGATTCTGCGCGATGTCGCTGTTCTGGAACTGAAGACGGTGGAGCTCATTTTAGTTAAGGCTATGACCATTGAGCAAGAGAACTTGACTTTCCAGGAACAGGAATCGGCTGAGAGGGATTTCCAAAGAAAGGGAAAGGCAACTGCGGGGAGCAGTAAAGCATTTGGGAATCGAGGTGGATTCTGGAAGAGACAGAGGACTAATCAGCAGGTGCTAGCTAGGGCTGCAGCTGCAGCTGCTAGGGTTGCACCTAATAGGCAGGTGGCAAACCCGAAGTGTTTCAATTGCAATGAGATGCGCCATGTTGCTCGAGCCTGCAGGTATGTTGAAGCCATTACCTATTTCCGTGTGGAAATGGGAGCAGATCTCAATGGATTTTGTCACTGAACTGCCTAGGTCCAAACGGAATCACGATGCAGTGTGGGTGATCGTGGACTGTTTGACAAAATTGGCGCACTTTCTTCCAATGTCAATGACGTATTCGGTTCACACGTTGTGCGAGCTTTACATCGAGGTAATCGTGAAACTTCATGGTGTGCCTGTGTCAATTGTTTCTGATCATGATGCTCGGTTTACTTCAAAATTTTGGAGCGGTTTCCAAAAGGCCATGGGAACTGATTTAGATATGAGCACGGCATTTCACCCTCAGACTGATGGGCAGACTGAGCGAGTGAATCAGGTGTTGGAGGATATGTTGAGAGCCTGTGTGTTGGACTTCAAGGGAAGTTGGGAGGATCATCTGACATTAGAGGTGAGTAAATCTCACGTGGTTCATTTACTAATCTAGTTATTTAATTGTTGGAATTGATTGATAATTGTAAATCGTTTTCAAATATAAAAATTTGTTGGAAATAATATGAATTCGATCGACTACAGTTCACAGGTAAAAAAAATGAATTTAAGTATACAAATGAATTTCTTGGTTTTAATACGTATGAACTATAGTTGGTATTAGTAGTCATTCCTGCGTGAATGACTATGTATATATATATTTACGTGGAATATATATATTTGGATGGTGTGGCATTGTGATAGGTAGACTGTTGGTGATTTCATTCACTTTATTGAATTGAACATTTACTTATGTCGGAGGTATATTTGATGATTTATATTGTTGGAAGAGTGATTTGGGGTTATGGTGTGACATTTGTGAGTCGTGTGGGATTTCCTTAAATGTCTTGTTCCGAGGGCCGAAGGGTCTGAAATCTGTAGGTTACAGTGGTAATCTGGGTGCAAAAATATCGTAAGGCTGAACCTCGGCCGAGGTGACAGGTTACTATTCGGTAGAGCTCTAGTCTGTTTGCATGCGTGCGGTCATGGTGGTAACTGGGTTACTGCATCATGAGTACGTAGTCTGTTGTATGCGTGTGGTCATGGTGGTAACTGGGTTACTGCATCATGAGTACGTAGTCTGTCGTATGCGTATGGTCATGGTGGTATTGTGTTGCTACATCATGAGTACGTAGTTATCGGAGAATGTTTCTGGTGTTCTTTCTTTAATTGATACGTGAGATTTGGATTCCTATGAATTCTATTGTTTGATTTAATTGTAATCTCCTGAACTAAAATACACCTAGGGATTACTATGATTTTGAGTTGTGTGATTTTAGGTGATCTCCTGAACTAATTTTCTATGCAGGGATTACTAATTTTCACCTGATGTGATTGTATGTTTGGTTGTGTTTTGTGATTTTCACCTGATGTGATTGTATGTTTGGTTGTGTTTTGTGGAGTTAAATGTTGTTGCTTTAATTTATCTCACGAGTTGAGAAATTATAAGCATGCGTGACTTGAGTCATTTTAATTGAGTTTACTCACACGAGCTTGCAAAAGCTTACCGGGTTTGTTGTTTCAACTCGGTGCACTATTCCATGGTGTAGGGGTTATTGTGCAGGTCAGTGTAATCATCATCGAAACTGAGGTTTTGTTGCTGTCGTAGCTTGGACGTAGTAGGGTATTTTGGTTATAGTCTTCCGCTGTGTAGTGAGTGTGGAGGGTGCGTTTACTTATTGAATTGTTATTTAGTTTAATTTGTAAACACTTGGTGATGTGATATTTGACTATAGAGAACGAGTCAGTGTTGACATTGTGAGTTCAGTTTGTTTGTTGCTTAGTCTAAGTGAAAAATTTTCTAAGTGTCTTCTTGTGTTTGTTGAGTTTTCGCGTTTCGGATTTGAATTTCTTTATTCGAAATTCGGGGCGTGACAAAAAAAAAAACTCTTAGTTTTAATCTGGTCATCAGAAGTAAGCAACCATTAATATTTATCAAAGAGTTCAGCGCCATTAATATTTATTATAGTTATCTAGTTCAGTGATAATGACTGAAATTATCCATACAAATTAAAAGTTAGGGTGCGGCTATTGCCATCCTATAATTTTCTTTGTTCACCCTACTTGCTCATTACACCTTATATTTTAATTTCAATTATTAGATTTACTTATCTAACCCATTTCTCATTCCAGGAATATCCTCCATCATATGACATATCAAATTAAAAAAGAAATGTTGTTTAACGAAAATTTCTCATTTAATTTATATCAATTAAAAAGACATACTAAAATATATTAAAGTTTCCTAAGAAAATCATAATTTGATTTGCTTCCATTTTTTTTATTTTTTTTTCCATTCAGTTTCAATGTTCCTTTATTTCAATCCATATTAAAATATTAGTAAGTGCTACTATGAGCAATGAAAAAAAGATTGATTTTTTTTTCGTATTTTAAATTTTTTACTTTCAGTGTTCATAAAGGTATTACAAAGATTTTGATGAAATTAACATTAATGGTTTTGTGAATTGAATAACGAATTAACGATGGAGGACGCAACAAAAAGATAAAAAAGAAAATTGTAATAAATTGAAATTTGGATGGAGAAGATGAAGATTAATGTTATTAGAAGAGAAATTAAGTAGTTTTGTTAGGATCAGAGCCTTCAAGTTGAAATACAGAGAAGGAAGTCTTTTCCTTTTGTTAATAAAATGATATGATCTCTTATGGCAACTATTGTCTCTTATAACTACAGTGGCTCCTATCTGTGAATGCTTCTTGTATCAACTCTTTATCTTCTACATTGGCAATGTTGTTGAATTTTGAGCCTGCAAAGTGACATTTCATTTTTGCAAGTAAACTGAAACTTGGCTGACAATGACAAAGTATACTTGGCATTAGCTAGCCTAACGAGATATCAACATCGATTAGGAAAACTAAGGTGCAAGCCAGCACATGTTGTTCTTTCTGTTCATCCTCGACAAGCTGGCCTGCATCTTGGTTTTCTACCATAGAATGAACAATGAACAATGCTTCACCCAACTCCACAGCCTCGTATCCAAATTTCATGCTCAGAATTAATGCACCATCCATTAACTTTGTATCAACACAAAACAGAAATCACATAATTCAATAATTCGTACGCTAATTATCATCAAAATTACAGACTCATTCCGGCAACTTGCCGGACTTAAAAACCCCAAACTTGGAAACCTCCGAGTAGTTGTACCTTATCCCATTCTCCTCCAAGAACCCCTCTAGAACCTTCTTATCCTTCTCAGGGTTCAAGCTCTCACACTCCAACTCATAACACGTCCCGAAATCGAAGTTGCTCTCGTCCAACTCTAGCTTCAATCCCTTCCACTCGTACACGCTCCTCACATTTCTAAACCCACCCAAGCACACAAACCCTTGCTTTCCGACCCCGAACTCCTCTCTCACGCGCTTTAGGAGAGTGGAGGAACTGACACCCAGGAGGCGCCACGGCTCGGCCACGCACGCGCGTCCGAGGACGGGGTCGAATGGCTCTTCGAGTTCTGAGACGTGGCTGATGCCGTCGGAGATAACGGGCTTGGCCTTGAGGGAGAGGACGCAGCGGGAAACGACGTCGTAGAAGCGCAGGCGGAGGACTGCGCGGTTGGAGGAGAGCTCGGAGTTGGAGCCGTCGAAGAAGATGTTCTCTTGGATTAGGGTTTGTAGGTGGAAGGGTGAGAGGAGGTCGGAGCTTTTGGTGTGTGGACGCGTCTGGGAGGCGGAGCTTCACTTCCACTTCCATTGTTGTTTGGTTGCCACAAAATAAACGAGTGAAGGATGTTCTATACTATCGATAGAGTGATATGATAATGAGGTCGTGGTGAGTGTAAACATTTCAAAAGAGAACAAATTTTTGTTGTGCTTTTCTTTTACTAATTTAGACTCCACAAACGAGATGTAGAGATGTAGTTGGTTCAATAGTATTTCTTTCTAATGCGAAATGCTTTTTAGAGGTTAGAATCAATTGTTTTCTCTGCTAGGGTTTTGCTCTAGCTCCTAGCCGCGGCGGCAAGTTTTCTAAAGTCTCCAACATAGAGTAGTTAGCAAGCATTTCCTTCACGGATGCGTGAGGGTCCGTAGAGGAGGGAGGTTGCGAGATGTGAAATGCAATATTATGAAATGCATGCATACTTTAACAATTTAGATACAACTACGTATATTTGTACAGTCTCCAACATAGAGTAGTTAGCAAGCCGTGAAGGATGCATGAGGGTCCAGAGGAGGGAGGTTGCGAGATGTCAAATGGAATGTTATGAAATGCATACTTTTAACAGCTCAGATACAACATATACTTTTACAATTTAACAATGAGTTTTTTGCACTAAACAGACAGTGTTTTGAGACTTGAATGACTGACAATATGATACTCAAACTTATAAAGTTATCAAAGTAATACCCATACTCAATTTTTTCGTACGTTAAATTGATACGAAAAGACAACATTAAACTCTTAAATTGACTTTATCATGAAGGAAAAAAAAACTTGAATTACGATTTGAAATATTACAATTTTTGATCCCTTGTTAACTAAACAGCCATTAGTTTGAGCTTCCAATCAATAGTTCATCAAAACTTTTTTTTCTCTTGAGAAACTTTTCCTTAATCTTCTCTCAAGAAAACCCTTCAACATAGTTTTCCTCCTCCTTCCCTCTTTCTAGCCAGATCTCGATCGTTTTTTATCAGGATCTTCAGCCTGAGAGTCGGGGGATTCTCAATTTCCAATTTTCTTTCCTTTTGAAGCTCTATGTATCTATTATCGGTTCTATCCTTTGCGTTTTCTTCCCACCTGCTGTTTTGGTTTTGGGATTCTGTCTCCTACCCAGCCCTGTTCGGTTTCTCCTCGGAGCTTCAATCAAAGTGGGATTTGCCCACTAGTGCACTTGGTGATGCTGCAAGCTAGTGTGTTTCCTGTCAGTGCCTCTCTCTTTGGTCCTTTGCTAGATCTCACCTCTTCCTTTCAACCGGCCTCGTCGAAGGAAGTTGCTATTTTGGTTTCGTTGGTTCTCTTCTTGACAGACTATGTTCTATGTGATGGAGGTGGTGTTTGTACTGATTCTTAGAAAACTGGTGACTGGTACTCGTCTCCGCTCGTCTGATTTGGGTGGAATTTGGTGCCTGCTGCTTCACGATGCGTAATGGTTTTTTTTTCTCCTTGTCAATGATTACCGGTGGTGGTTTGTAGATGTCCTTTGTTTTCTTCTTGTTGGCTTGGGCCGTTAGGGCTTGGCTGTTTTTTGATGCGAAAATGACTATGATTAAAAGTTGAAGCTTTTAGGGCAACCGCAGTTTACAACATCGAAGACTAGAGCATTTGATGCATTTTGGGACCGAATTAGTCCATTTACCATCAATGGAAGATGACCTAAATTTGCAATTGCATCAGCTGCAAAGTTAGCTTCCTAACTGGTTCTATCAATGAATTTTCATGTTGTTTGACCAAAAAAAAAACTTTTAGTTTTAATCTAGCCAACAGAAGTAACCAACCATTAATATTTATCAAAGTTATCTAGTTCAGCAATAATAACTGAAATTATCCATACAAATTAAAAGTTAGGGTGCGACTATTGCCACCCTATAATTTTCTTTGTTCACCCTACTTGCTCATTACACCTTATATTTTAATTTCAGTTATTAGATTTAGTTATCTAACTCATTTCTCTTTCCAGGAATATCCTCCATCATATGACATATCAAATTAAAAAAGAATTTTTGTTTAACGAAAATTTCTCATTTAATTTATATCAATTAAAAAGACATACTAAAATATATTAAAGTTTCCTAATAAAATCATAATTTGATTTGCTTCCATTTTTTTTATTTTTTCCATTCAGTTTCAATGTCCGTTTATTTCAATCCATATTGAAAAAATTAGTAGGTGCTACTATGAGCAATGAGTAAGTGTTAAATTGTTATTTCTAAATTTACTATGAACTGCTTTTGGTCTAGGGTTTCGCGATTTTAGTCTCGTCCGGCGGCGCTCGTCGGCATTGGTTTCACCGCTTTAGGCTGCTGCAGGACGGGCTCTGGAATGCTAATGCCTCGGTGGCTTCATGTGTGGGAGATTTGGCTCGAAGGTTTGTCGGAATGGGTGGCGGCGGAGTCCGAACTATTTCTCTAATTCAAAATCAAACTGTACAGTGATGGCGGGTTCCTTCATGGGCTTTCAGAACATGTGGCGGTGTCTTCGTCATGGAATTTCCGAAACTGGATGAGGCGGTGGCTCGGCGGAGTCGGAGCAGATTGTGTCGTGGAGGCGTGTGTGGCTTCGGTGGTCTGGGTGGATTGCTGTGGCGGCGTGGCTAGGTTTCTGGATGGTGGTGGTTGGCGGCGCTACACCGAAGCTGTGCACAGATTTTGGGGTGAAGATGGTGTTTGGGCTGGGCTTGGGGCGCCTTTCTTTGTTGGGCCGGATGCTGGTCTTCCTCTCTCTTGGAGCTGCCCTCTTGGGCTTTTATTTTGGGCTGGGGTGTTTTGCCCTAGGCCCATTTCTATGTTTTAGTTGATCTAATTACAATAATTTCCTTTTAGGAACCTATGCACTTTTGTGCACCCTATGTACCTCTAGCGCCTCTCAAGTAGTACCGAAAGAGGACTCTTGCTATGTCTATGTGCTTAATTGTCTAATGAGTGGGTCTATAGCTATATACCATTGCGGGTACTACCACTAGCTTCTTGTCTACGACGGAAGGGTATGAATCAGCCTATTCTGGCTTGTGATGCAATATATTGACACCCGATTTGGGTTTGATTAAAAAAAATGAGCAATGAAGAAAAGATTAATTTTTTTTTTTCTTTCGTGTTTTCATTTTTTTACTTTCTCTATTCATAAATGTATTACAAAGATTTTGATGAAATTAACATTAATGGTTTTGTGAATTGAATAACGAATTAACGATGGAGGACGCAACAAAAAGATAAAAAAGAAAATTGTAATAAATTGAAATTTGGAGGAGAAGATGAAGATTAATGTTATTAGAAGAGAAATTAAGTAGTTTTGTATTTAATTAGTTATGTATTTAGTTTTCCATACAGATTTGAATTTTAGAAAATTAGTGTACTTATTACTCATTTTGCATTTGGGTAATATGATATTTTAATAGTTCAAATATTTGTAGAGTGAACAAAGAAAATGATAGGGTGGCAAATGCCGCACCCTAAAAGTTATTGCACATAATGCTAAACTCATATGTGTAGAAGGATTAATAGATTTTTTTTTTTTTTTTAATGAAAGACAGAAAATATGAAAACAAACTACAAAGAGAAATTCTAGTCACTCCTCCACCTAGTTGATCTAAATGGAATGCATATGACCCAGAATGATTAGTAGGTTTACAATTGAGTTTAAGGCTATAACAAATGGTTCATACATATAAGCATCATCATACTCCATTGTCACAGAAAGCAAATACATGTTGATATATGGGCATTGCAGATAGAAGTGCCTCGGAGCATTTCAAACATGGTAAAGAAATAGAAATTCAAGTTCGATTAATGTGTTAATGAAATGCATTAAAAAGGCAATTGGAAAAAATTATAATCGTTTATATACAAAAGAATGGAAGTTACAATATTCACAATTTACAACAACACAGAAATTAAAGAATGGATCAACAATGATGCCAGAAATCCAAGCTTCCTAAACCAAACAAAACTCCTCCACATTCTTCCCAGAGCTCTTTCCCTTTGTTCTTCTCCATCTTGAGCATCTTGAAAAAGGTTTGCAGTGTCAAAAGACTATCAGAACCAGCCTGGTGGCTACTCCCAGCCACACGGTCAACGCCAAGGGTTTCTGCCACACTATTCAAACCGCCAAACAGTCCATCACAGAACTTCATCATGTACTTGATGTCGTACACATTCGGTCCAAAATATGCCTTCACATTGCCCATGAACTCCTTGATATCCTCAGGCAATTCCTTGTTCCCAGTGAACATCTTTATCAAGTACCCAAAATCATATGCACTCTGGAAGGTAGCCCAAGTCAAGCAAGGAAGCAACTCCACTAGCCCAGACCTCTCAATCTCCTCAGCAAAGTCTGCAGAACAAATACCAGTGCATTTGTTTTCGGAAAAGTCTATTCCTTGCCGCTTCAGGACATCAATCGAGACACTATTCCGCAAATGGTTAGCACAGTCTACATCAAAATCATTGAAATTAAACTCCCAACAGCAGTAGGCACCATCATAAACCGGCAAATTCCCAAATGGGTCAGAGAGTGAAAGACCCAATTGGATAATATGGGTCTGGTCCACATTGGTCTTCATCATCTTATACACATCAACCGGAACAGCTTGAGATATCAGATGTTTCGGAATTTCGGATTTAACCACTGTCCCGGGGAATTCGGTGTCGAAACTAGCAAATCGGTAGCCGGCCCTGATTAGACTCTGAATTACGGCAATCTCGGCTTTGAAATTATAGCGACAAACTCTTCGAACCTCGAACCGATCGGCTTTCTTCACAGATCCTTGACCACAAATTGGGGCGCCGACAACCCGGAAAACAGGGACGCGGCTCTGAAATTGAGGAGGATAAAGGGGTATAGGGCGGTGGTGTAGAGGAATCGGAGACATAGGTCGGCCGTGGAAGACCACCGGAACTCCGCCGTGGAAATGAGAAGCAGGCCCAATTGGGAAGATCTGAATTCCTCTCTGAACTATCATCATAAAACGCTCTAAATTAAGATCACTGATTTCACTTCAAAACGCTCAAAGTTACGAGATTTACATTCGATCTAAAACCTAGAGGGCGATTTGGATCACTGCAATTTAGAAACTATTACAACGAAAGCTATGAGAAATAAAACTTCACACTGGCTTATATAGGCTCCTTTCCATCAGCTATTAGGATTTAGGTGGGGACGACGACGTCGTTCTCTCTCTCTTCTTCTTGCACCGCGTCTATTTCCGCGTATAAATTCATGTTTGTCCACTCCCTTTAGTTTAGGTGGATACTCAATAAATGATAAAGTTTACAACATCACGAGTCGATCTCACTTTTGTCTTTGAACGCTCATGATTGTAATACTGCATGAAATATTTTATTTTGATTTAAAAATTTCATAATCAACGGTCATATAAAAAAAAAAGTTTATCTCTAAGAATTAAAATATTTCTACACAAATATAAATTTAGGAATTCTTAGAGCATTTTCAATGGGCTCCCTATTTAAGTTTCTCAAACAAAATTTAGGAAAAGATAAATAAAACTAATCCAAGATGCTCCTTACTCTTAAACTAGAGAAATCGCTATGAAGTTTAGAGAGAGAGAGAGAAATTTGTTGCTAGTGACTCTTAGTGCATTAGTTAAACCAATAATCTATTTTAGAAACTATTGATTACAAAGAAAGCAATGAGAAATAAAACTTCACACTGGCTTATATAGGCTCCTTTCCATCAGCTATTAGGATTTAGGTGGGGACGACGTCGTTCTCTCTCTCTTCTTCTTGCTCCGCGTCTATTTCCGCGTAGACACGCTATTATTCTATATCTTAATATAGAATAATATTAAGAAAAAAACCAATAATATAGAATAATATAGGATTTAGGATTTGTTTTTCCTTCTAAATTAATATTATAATTTTGTTTAAAAAAAAATAAATTGGATCACTGCAATTTAGAAACTATTAATTACAACGAAAGCAATGAGAAATAAAACTTCACACTGGCTTATATAGGCTCCTTTCCATCAGCTAATTCGGTGGGGACGACGTCGTTCTCTCTCTCTTCTTCTTGCACCGCGTCTATTTCCGCGTAAGTAAGGGGCACGCTATTATTCTATATCTTTAGGATTTTGTTTTTCCTTCTAAATTAATATTATAATTTTGTTTTTAAAAAAAAAAAAATTGGACCTCCAAGTTTAGATTAGGTATCAAATAACAACCAATATATATTTTTTTTAAATAAAACATATCAAAACTTTCAAATTTTTTTGATTATCTAAAAACATAAATATATATATATATATATATATATATATACTTGATTTAAGTTATGTTAGGATCCCCAATGATTTTTTTTAATATTTTTATTATTTTTTTAAAAAAGAAATCAAAAGATTTCACTCATACTCTCATGGTGATTCGAACTCATGACATTGATGATAGGAGCATTTTAATGCGACGGTTTTAATTGTTATTTCATCATATTTACTTAGTTATTTTCTTAAATAAATCTTTCTTGTTTAGGAAAGTTACTATTTTTAGAAAGTTTCTATTTTTAGTAATAGTTTCTATTTTCAGGTTCTTGGGGCAAACAAGCTGGAATAAGTTCAAAAAGGGAAAGAAAAACTGGAGAACATTAGAGGGAGCTCAAGGACTGCATAAATGAGTTGAGACAAAGAAATAAAGTTTTCCTGTTTCAACCAGGACACCTGTTCAGGAAAGGAAACTTTGTCAAAGCAAGACTCCTGATCAAGAAAGGAAGCATGAGCGGAAAAGTAAAGGGAATTGACATTGGAGGAAGATTCCTGGAGGCACTAGTAGACTTTAAGGCTTGAAGATTCTTGGAGGCACTAGGAGACTATAAGGCTTGAAAATGACGCGAGGAGGCCCAAGATCTTTCTAGACTATTGTGGATTTCGGCAAATGGATAAAAGCCCATTGGAATTAGGGTTTTGTGATGCGCAAAGAGATATTTTTGGGAGGATCTATGTGTTTGCCGTGAATTATTACCAAGAGAGAAAGGAGGAGCCAACGTGAAAATCAGAAATTCTATTTGAAGATTTCGATTGGAGTAAATCAAGGGAGAGTTTTAAGGAAGGAGATATTCTTGGAGGAGTTAATTGTGTTGATTGCCGTGAAAAGGGAGTGAGAACAACGTGGAAATCAAAGAAAATATCAAGAGAAGACGTTGGAGATTTTCAAGGGAGAAGTTTAAGGAAAGAAGAAGTGTGTGCAACAAGAAAGAAGTCCAAAACAAGTCTAGGTTCATCCCTAAATTCCCTAAAGGTATTTTGGCCGAAATTGGTGAAGAAAATCAGGAATAAATCTTATATATTTCGGCATTAATATATTAAAAGGGATTTAGACTTATTTTGGAGAGTTTTGATTGGTTGGATGACACACTAAAGCTTACATGGCACTACGGGATTAGTTGGACAACACAATAGGGCTTACTTGGCATATTGTGATTGGATGAGCTATGTGGCATTTTCAGAAAATTCTTTGGGAAAATAATAGAAGAATCATGAAGCCTTTGCCGTCCCCTATATATACTCCCTCATTCTTGACATTTTGGAGTTCCACACCCCATAATTCAGAAACTACTCTCTCCATAACGTCAAACTCTCTCTCCATCCTCTAGTGCATTTTCAACGTTTCAAGCAAGGAAGAAGAAGAGAAGAAGAAGCCGTGAGCATCATCATCCATCCTCCACCTTGAAGACTTGCTTCCAAGCTTTGAGAATCCAAACGCCAAGCCTCCATTCCCATCTCCATCTCACGGTGTAATTCGCCCTCTTTCTTTATAACCTTGTTTGATTTTCGTTGGAATTGTTTCTAGTTGACAATAATGTTTGAACAAAGTTTGAATCTGAATTTTTATGATTAAATAAAGTTTTCGATTCTTATAATTGTGATTCTAAAGTTGCTTTTGTGAGATTGTTTAATTAAAATTGCTTGATTGATATCTTTTATATGTTTATTCTAAGTGGTTCGAAACATTTTAGGGTTTATGTATAATTGGTGCTAGATTTTGAGTTTATGATTCACCTAATCGTTTTGTGAACTTGAATCAAAAGTAGTAAAGGTTTTGGACAAAAAATCGGTTTTAATTGAAAAGGATTGCAAGTAGGTGAACTTATTCATACTAGGTTGTGCACTTAAGTTGATAGCCTTTCTTTATGCTTCATGCGTTGAACATGTTTTGATTAACTAGCTTTCTAGACTTTGATTGCATGTTTGATAGGATTGATCTAAGTGCTTTCACTTAGGTTAATTAGTAAAGGAAAGTAAAATATGGGAAATCATTTGCTTCAAATGTTTCACATGATCAACTTCTTTTTCATGACTTGGAAGAACAATTGTAGGGTTGAATCGAATTTGGTTATGGAATTGATTTTGATCTTTATTTCTTATGTTTCATTCTTGTATTTGTGTTTTTATGTTTTCTTTCTTTTTATTTCTTTTTTTTTAATTTTCGGAAACCAAATCTTAAAAACCCCCCTTTTATTTCGTAAATTTGTATATACTTTATTTTATTTTTGTAAATAATATACTTTGTTTTATTTTAATTCTTTATTTGTCTTACAATGACAGGTGTACCCTCAATCCCCGGATTAGATCGATCTCTATTTATTATATATTAACGATGACATTTCAGGGTTAAATTATACGCTTACTTTAAGCGTATCAATTGATCTTAGGTAGTGGGTGCTTTAACTACTGAGCTAATACCACTTCGTCAGGATCCCCGATGATTGATTCAACAAACTACATTTATACAAAGCTTCCACTCCGAGCACACGCAATGGAGCCATATATAGTCAAGTGAAATCCAATCGCCGCAAGTTGTGACGTCTTCAGCTTTCGCTGAATGGTTTGAGTGAGGACGGGAAAATCTATCTCTCATCCCTGGGTAGCAGGGTGCAGAGGTGAATTGGAATAATGAGAGGAAGAAGCCCCTAGAATCATGGTAGTACGCAGATGACGTATAAGGCCACGGAGCGCCCAACGACTTGAAGAACCCAACAAACTATATACTCATTGATGGATGCAGGTCTTAGGCTCTTTTACCTCCTTTTTAGACATTCTTTTTTACACATGTAAAATAAGGAAGGGTTTGAATTAGGGGAACTAATAAATACATAGTAGCTCGACCATTTAGGAGCGCTTGGAATGTTGCCAATATAAAAGTACATTGGGAAACTTTTATTCTCTTTGAATGGAAGCCCCATCTTATCAATCAACCAAGGACAAAAGCATGTACTATGTTTACTTATTACATTATGCATTAGGTGATTGCAGTCAGGGTTGGCTCATCTCGGTGTTTGGTCTCTTCGATATGCTATGAAAGAAATCTCATCCTAGTAGATGGAGAAGTTAGAGGCTGGCAATTAGCTGAGGGAGAGACTTTACCTTCACTTAAAGAGGGGCAACAATATTGCTATGCTCATACATTGACTTCCCTAATGCTCCCGACCGCTTCACTAATGTTCATATGTCTATGCATACTATGTGTAAGCAAATGAGGTGTGACCGAATGAGCTTGTCGGATCCACCGCTTCTCAGGGGAATGATTCTATTTATGAAAAAAGAAGCGATTCATTATCACTATAGCGATCACTAAATAAGATATGTGCTACTACTATCCCGAGACAGCGAAGCTAGGTGGTGCTATTATGGCGGGTAAGGGTCTATTTATGCATCGAATGCTTTTGACTACAGATCGAAACAAGAGATTTACTCTCAAACTACCTACCCATATACCCAAGTAGCTGAGCGGCATGTTTGGAGGTTACCCGTGCTATTCTCACTGAGATGAAGGTACCCTATACTGGTAAGGAGCTGTCTTGAAAATATCCTTTCGTAGAATTTTGTTGTTAAACAGATATCTATCTATATTGTAAACTATTGAATCGGATATTACTTACATATATGTGAAACTTGGGTTTTCGTATCACGGTTCTTGGTTTGCGCTTTATGGCATTTCCACTAAAAAAAAAAACAACAATAATTCAATCCCACAAAGGAAATAGGTACTAGGTGTAGACCCAACAAACCAAGCTCTGGAATACGCCATCAAATATTCGTCGCCACCATGTCTCTCATAGATCGGAGAGGAAAACAAAAACAACTATGTTTGTTGGTTACTATGGTTTGGGATGGCTACTTTGATTTGAAAGTAAAAATTTTCTTCATGATTTGACCCATATTTTTAACATAATCGTGGTAAAATGCATAATATTCGTTAAATGTGGTAAATTGCATAATATTCATTAATTGGTCATTTTTGCAAGGTTCATGCCATTAATTATTAGGTAAATCATCCAAAAGTACTAATTTCTCCTCAAGTTTTCTCTAACAATTGAGACCCATTTGAAGTTTTCCCCATAGCTTTTATAAAGCTCATATTCTTTCCCACAAGGATAAACATGACGGCCAAGTCTTTCTGTTATTTTTTTTCTAACTGTTTTACTCTTTTTCAATTATAACTAAATTTAAATTCAAATAGAATTCTAAACACTCTTTCTTGATTCTCTAATTTTCAATCATCTTCTTAGATCTTCTATCTTCTTCTTTTTTATTTTGGAGTTGTTTAGCTAGAAATTATTAAGGCATGGTGTAAGAGAAGAGTTGGAATCCTGCAATTGAGATGTTGATTTTGTTCACCAATTCTCTACTTTAGACTCTCTTGTTCGATTATCTGATTTCGATCTTCTCTGTGGTTGAGATTTTGAAGTTGTGGATGAAGATAAGAGTTGGATTCTCCACATTTATTTTGGTTTGTGCATTTTTATTGCTTCTATTTTTTTCTGAGAGTCAAGAAATATTTGTTACTACAGGTTAGGAGCCACTGTGTTTTCTTTTCTGAGGGTTAAGATTCTTGTTAGTATAAGTTGGGAGCCTCTGTTTCTTTTTCTGAGGGTTAAGAAATTTTTTCCCTGAGGGTCAAGAAATGTTTTTTTCTTGAGAAGTGGATTATAAATGGCTGAAGGAGGCACGTGTGACCTCTTGCCGGCGTCGTCGGAAAGCACTCAACCCAAGTTTGCCTCGTTGGAGGTGGGTGAGTTCGTGGTGGTGGTGTGTTGCGGCGATGGTTGCAGAACAATGACAAAGGGAGAGAGTCAGAGAAAGAAAGAGTTTTGAGTTCTTTGTAACTTGAGACAGAGAGAGGATGCCTTAGGTTGGGGAGAACTGAGTAGGGGTAAAGGCGTAATTCAAATAAATTTTAAGTTTAGTGTCGTTATGGAGAAATTATTTTGGACCCTCAACTTGTGGGGTTGTGGAGAAAATTTAAAGACTTCTTCCTTATAGGTAAAGGACCCTTAATTATCTGAAAATAATGAAATAATAGTTTGAGATTAATTTGCATGTGAGCCATTCCTAAGAAGCATTTTGTTAACTAACGGTAATTAAAACATAACACTGAAGTAAAAAAATAAAAATAAAAATTTATGTGAGTTTTTTTATTTTTTGGAAACTCTTTTTTTTGTTTCCTTTCAATAAAAAGCGGTGTAAGCAATATTAGCTCCTCTAGAACAAAAAAAATTTTAGGTTATGGCACCCACCAAGAACTATAAAAGAAACGGGCAAATTACAGTTTGGAACTCATTATCGTCCTGCCATTTAAATTTACTAATAAAATAATAAGTACAAATGGGAAAGGAGCACCAAACCAATGCCAACAAAAAGTAGGAAAAAAAAAAGTTGTAGCAAAGATAAAAAAATCAATATCAATTGAAAATTGCAAAGCGGAACATATACTAAAGACAAAACCTTCCAAAGCCTTCAAAATCTCAGCAACACATGATTATAATAGCAGCCATCCCAAACCAACAACGACAACCAAGGCTGATCCTGAGCTGTGCCAAGTGGGGCAGCTGCCTCAAGCCACAGGTTCCCAGAGGACTCCAATTTGTATACTTGCTTAGAAATACTATTGTTGATGCCCTAAAAAGCCCGAAGCATGCCGTATGCCCATTTCAAGCTCAATAAAGAAATACACATGCAAATACATTCGGAAAGACAAAAAATTACATATCTTCTCAAATCATCATGCCACGCATGTGGACCCAAACCACAACTACGCTCAGTGGCGGAACTAGAAAGTTCTATGTGGGGGGGCCGAAAAATGATGAAGTATTTTTGACAAAAAAATCTATTATAAAAATTAATTTAACATATGATATATTTATCAGTTGTAAATCAAACTTTAATATTTTAAGTTACGTATTAATGTTTTCTTTTACAGCATTCATTTAGGTCTTCTTTTTATTTTTTCACAAGCATTTATTAATAGATTAGATAAACAAATTGTGTGAAATATATTATTACTTCTTATTGCTTTCATCAGTTCATGCATAGCTGAGTAATTGAGGGGGCCAATCATGATGATTATGGTCTCAATCTCATTAAATCCACAACCAATTACAGATGCACACATGTACATTTTCAGAAGTTTGGAGGGGCCAGGGCCATCTCCCGCCCCCATGTAGTTCCGCCTCTGACTACGCTGTTGGGGCTTATAGAAGTGGGTGTTGTGTGGAAGGTTATGGAAATACATAATGCTTGTCTATTGATTTAGTGTCATCAGTAATTTCAATCTTGGGCCCGAAATACAAGCCCAATAACTTAAATCAATAACAAAATGGTGAATATGAGATTTTGGCCAACTTTTCCTTTAAACCCAAAGCCCAAATCATAAAACACAACTTTCTTCTTGTAATACCCCGGAAATTCATTATTATTTTCAGAGGATTTTCCAAAAATAATTCAATGGTTGTTGGTGTCATGCCCCGAATTTTGAATAAATAAATTCAAATTCGAAACGCGAAAACACTTAGTTTTTTTTTTTTTTTTTAATTTAAACCAAGCATTAAACAACATGAACTACAATCCTCTGAGTTTACAAAATAAACTGTATAACAATACAATATGTAAACACACTCTCTACACAACGGAAGACTCAACCTAAAGTACTCTTCAATGATCAAGCTACTAGAAGTACACCTCACCTTTGACGACGGCTACTCTAACCTGCATAATAACCCTTACACCATGGAATAGTGCACCGGATTATGACAATAACCCGGTAAGCTTTTGCAAGCTCATATGAGTAAAACTCAAAATACTACAAAATAACCTACCGACTCATGGATAATAATTCAACTAAACTATTAATTCAAAATCAATTACTCTTCTTTTCAAGGAAAAATACATGCCACACCATAACAAACCAAAGAATTTAAATCTCAACCACAACTACACTCACAAACTAACTAAATAAATCAGTAATTCATGCATAGAAATTTAGTTAAAGAGATTACGTAAAATCATCGACAGAAATTGAAATGGAAATTAATTAAAAAAATCAAACAATAGAATTAATATAAAAAAAATAAGTAAATCGAATAATAGAATGAAAGAGGAAAATAAATAGATCGAACAATAAAATGAAAAAGAAAAATAAGCACGAACATCAACCACTCACCCACATAACGAGGAAAACCTTTCAACTCAAAGAAAACGACACAAGTCACACCGTGACAAAATCACAGGAAATGTTAGCCTAACAATTCAATATGGAAACTCCGGTCCAACCTGGACACGTTGGCGGACAGACTTAAACTCTAACTGATCGTAATCACTAACCCGGCCAAAGGCGTGATTACGATATATTGCCTAAGGTCACAATTTGCGACCCCTGACTCTTAGATCAAAACATTTAAACGAGTCACATTGAACCCAAAACATTACTCAAATCACAAAAAAGGAGAAATCACAACCTATGACTCACATCTTCAAACACTTTTCAAAACAATAGAAGTACCATTTCCCACAACAAATTGTTTCCGGAAAAGTCATACCCCAAAACAATCTATGAAATCATTTACAAACATTATTGGCATCACAACCATTCCTCCAATACATCTATTTTTCCGACATAATTAAATGTTCAATTCAATAATCTAAATAAAATCACCAATACATATTCTATTTCCGCAGATAGTAAATGCTCGAAAATAATAATCCCAAATGAAATAACCATCCAGATATATATTTCACGTAATATATATATATATATATATATATATATATATATATAGACGTAGTCATCCACTCAGGAATGACTACTAATACCAACTATAACTCACATGTACCAAAAACTGAGAAATTCATTTTTATAATTAAAATCTTGTTTTAACTTACCCATGGACCGTAGAAGATCAAGTCCATATTATTTAAAATAAATATTTATTTTGATAAAACAATTTTCTTGATTAGTGAATAATTGTAAAATAAAGTAATCCGATTGGTAAATGAACCATGTGAGATTTACTCACCTCTAACTCCAGCTGCCTCTTCTTAACAGCCTAAAATCACAAAATCACAATCGTACGTCAACTCAAAACAGTCAGGTACCTAATCAAATACTGTCTCAACTTAGCAAACCAATTTACAAAACACAATTTTGCGATGATCTAACGATCGAATCTTAATTATACGGTGATCCAACAGTCGAATCATCACAGATCGTCTTCTGAATTAACCTTAACAATATTAAACGATAATCCAACGGTCGAATCTTCATGGATCGCCCTTAGGATCATTCTATCAAAATTACACAAAAATCGGACAGTCGGAGCCTCACGGATCACCTTTTCGAATCGTCTTTTCACATTTATACGAAGGTTGATTTGATCATTTTTCATTCGCCTATCGCGTAACAATCAACATGGTCATTGTTAACGTTAGTGATCCGTGGGATCTCTAGTTAGCTTTAAAGAGAGAGAGATAGAGAGAGAGAGAGAGGGACACAAGAAGTATAGTGGTTCACCTCCGCATGAGCGGGAGACTACGTCCACTTGAATGTTGTACTAGTGTGTCGAGCCTTGCGGCCTAACAAGATTACAAAGTATGTAATGGGATGTGGAGTAAGTGGGAGGAGGCATTCCTTTTATAGGTGAAGGAATGCTCTTCCTTTACATTGTTTTCGATGTGGGACAAGTAACAACTATTCTAGTATAGAAATGCCTAGTTATGAGGGCATGTTGGCAAGGGCGGGAACGTGGCTTCCCGGCGACGGATTTGCCATTTCCGGATACCGTGGCGTAGCCTGAACATAGGGCTACACGATGCATGTCTCGGTTGGGCCTCACCATGGCTTGTGGGTGTCCCAAAGAGGGCGTTACTTATGCTTGGTGAGATAGCAAATACTCCATATTGTTGGAGGTATGTACAAGTCCCCGAAGTCCCCAAGTAAGAGGAGCTTCTTGGTTGGGGAGTTATAAACAAGATGTCACCAAGCATAAGTAACCAGGCGGTACGGAGCCCCTACAAGTCCCCGAACTCCGTAAGCAAGAAGGGACTCGTCTAATCTGCACAACAAAGACAAAACAACAGGCATACGTAGAATGCTCGTTGCATTGGGCGACAAATGTGAGTTGTATGAATATGCGTTGGCATATGATAAATGTATGGGGTGCGTGACACATGTTGATGCATATACGCGAATGGTGCCGAGTATGATCGATTATGACGTACAAACTCGAGAATGCGTATGGTCGTGTGAGCGTATGGATTGCATATGATAAATGTAAGTTGCATGAGCAGTGAGAAGGTAAGCGTTTGTAATCCGTGAATGATGAATATGTGAACGCTTTGTGTTTGTGTGGTTGTCGGTCGCATTAATGGAACGCGAAAAGAATTCAATTTGTCGCAAGTGACAAATGGTAGAAGAATTCAATGTTCCATTAACGTGTGGTGTGTCGAGTAGGCATGAGCGGAAAGCTCGTGAGCGGGAAACTCGGGGTTGCCGGGAAGGCATAAACGGAAGCTCAATGGTTGCCGGGAAGGCATGAGCGGAAACTCAATGGTTGCCGGGAAGGCATGAGCGGTAAGCTCGAGGTGATGCCCTGAGGCATGAGCGTGACCGGTGCGAATTATGCTGGGCTGTATGTACAAGTCCCCGAAGTCAAGCATAATAAGTGCGAGTGCGTCGTCCATCTAGAATTGGTCGGAGCGAACGCTTTTGCCCTTTTGGGTGGGCCCTTGCTAGGCCCGCCAGGGAGTCCCCGACTCCCCAGCCACGACGGACCTCCGGATGGTCGGTAAATTGGTTGTTGAGGGGGAGCTGCACGGAGCAGAGGGTGTTGGGTAGCGATCCCAATCTTTGGTACCCAAGCGTCGGGGTTAACTGCCGGATCAATGGCTGCCGTAGGCTGTGTTAACTAGTCCCTTGCTGCAATGCCGCGTAGCGGTCATTGTTATTATGAGGCGTTGCCTTACCGCTTGGCGGTTGGTCGTAGACCATAGACTCGTAAAGTTTGTATCTGCATGAAAAATGATAAACACATAGAGCAAGTAATAATATTTTGTTTGTGTCCCATGTTTATTTAATTGAATTGCAATTAAAATAGAAGCATGGCATATGTGTATAGCATGTACTTGTAGTGAAGTTGCTAATAACATGTTGTAGGCATGCGTAAAGGTTATAGAGACATGTATAGTCATGGCAAAGGCTGTAATTGCAAGAGCGTAAGAGATAAGATGTAGTTACTTATCTTGGGCCGGTTTGGAGGCTAGCAGAGTTGGCCGAGCATGACGCTCCATTGCTCCGGCGGAGTTTCTTTGTAGAGAGATGATGATTTCATTACTTGCGGAGGTAATTGGTGATTATATCTCCTTGAAACAAAATAGGTGATTAGTACATGAGTATGTAAAATCAACACTAGTATTTTGTATATGTACATTTTGCATATGTACTTTGATAAGATTTGAAGCAAAGTGTATAAATCATGTTCATAGCTAGTTGACAGATGACCTGTGTGATTGTGTGTCACCGATATGAATTCAAATTGATGATGAATTTATGGAGAATCAACTTTATCATGTAGACAAGCTGCAAGCTAGTATCAAGCTAACTATATGCACGTAGCCATTGATTAATAGACATTTATGTATGTGTTTACACATGGATCCACCTAACCGTGGCATACCAATATAGAAAGGGTATGTATGCTGGAAGTGGAGTAAGTAATGATAAGTGGATATAGGCATACAATTAATACATGGCACTAACTGGTAATTGTGATGAACTTGGAGCATTTGACTCATTTTGGTCTGAGCAAGCTAGTTCTAGTATATATGCAATCATATATCAACAGCGTTCATATATAATCTAAAAAGTGAAGTATGGAGCATGTGTTCACTATTTAATAATCAAATAATGTGTATGATTGGGTCTGTGAGCGGCAAAGGGTACAAGCTCATTAGAAAACAGAGACATGCAGACTTATGTTCCATAGTCCATAGTCAATTCAAAGAGCGTAATAATTATCATGTCAATTGATTATTCACTGTGCTATGACTTGGCTGGTAGCCTGGTAAGAGAATGCACATATTAAATTCAATAATGTAGCCATATGTGTCGATAGCTAACAGAAACAGTGCATGCAGCCAACCATATGCGATTAACCAATGTTATATGTATTCATATATAGCAGAGCTTGCATGCATGAGCAGTTAATTGAACACGTATATGGCATCAGACATATCACCCTATTAGATACGAGGGCACTTGTGTGAATGATGATTAGCATATACATTTAGTTTTGACATGGTTCATGACAGCTCAATGAAGGAATAAGCAAAGAGTAAGAAAGGCTTAGCTTGTCGGTGCTTGATGAGTTACGACTGCAGGAGCTGGTGCTCGATCATTCTTTGTTTTATAATTGTGGCAGAAAGACTCGTTAAGCAGATGGGTGAAGTGGGACTCAAGAAGTGACGAGTACGTTAGCTGCTTGTGACGCTGCTGTGGCGAGGTATATTGAATCATGGGTGTCCATAGCAGTTGTGATTGCCCAGAATGAAAGGTTGATTGCAGGTGCCCAATGGTCCCCAGATTTTCTTTTATGCTCGGAACTGATCGAGGACCGAGTGAAGGTGTAGATGAGGTGATGACCGCGTTAAAGTTGCTGCCATTGATGCTTGACGACCGCGTTAAAGATGCCTGACGCTTGATGAGCGGATAACCAGTGACTAGGTGAGCGTTTTTGCTATCAGATTGATCGTTAGCTTCATGGGGGCTGGCGGGGCCTTGCTTGGCTGTTTGGCGGAGCGTTCCTTAGCGGTTTGGCTGAGCGGTGGCCAGCGGTGTATGTTCAGCGGCGGGCTGCTAGAGGTGTTGTGGTGGTGGAGGTTTGGGCCAGCGGAGTGAGGCGGAGCAGTGGACTCGGAGTTCGACGGAGACCTAGAGCTCAGCGGCGATGGCCGTGACTTTGAGCTCAGCGGAGGCTCATAGTTCGGCGGAGATAGCACTTGGAGGTCGGCGGAGGCCTTGACACTTGGAGCTCAGCGGAGATTCGAAGTTCGGCGGAGACTCAAGAGTTCGGCGGAGACCCGTAATGGCGAGTGGAGCTCTTGGACGGTGGAGTTCCTGGCCGGCGGAGGGGTTTTGCTCAGCGTAGACATGGAGCTCGGTCAGCGGTGGTGGAGCATTGCCTGGCGGTTGGCGCTAGTGGCGTTGCCTAGCGGAGAAGCTTGGCGGAGGTTGCCCGGCGTTGAAGCTGGTTGGCAGAGCGGAGCTTTGCTCGTGGTGAAGCTCGGCGAAGCGGAGCTTTGGCTAGCGGGTTGTCCGGCGGAGCGGTGTTTGTCCAACGGCGGTGGAGCTGGCGGAGGGCCCCCTTGGCAGATGACGCTCGGCGGTCAGCAGGGCTTTGCCTAGCGGCTGCCTAGCGGAGGAAGTCATGGCAGCTAGCGGTGATGCTCAGAAGCTGGTGCTTGCTCTGCCGCTGATGGGAGCTATCGGTGCCGCTGGTGGCAAGTAGCTGGAGTTAGCGGAGTGATAGCTTGTTTGGCGGTGCTTACCGGCGGACTGGCCTTGTGCTTGCCGCTGCCTGTGGTTGCGGAGGCTTAGGCTAGCGGAGGAGCTTGGCGCTGATGCCCAGCGGAGTTTGATGATTGAAGATGGAATGGGCGTCCAGAGGAGATCTCTGGGTGTCCAGAGTACTTTGGCACGATTGTTTTTTTTTTTTTTTGAATTAGTGCAGCGTTGACATTTCTGAGTTGGGCGTTGACCAGCCTTGACTGGCGTTGACCAGAGTTGACCAGCCCTTTGGTGCGCGTTGACTGACTCCGCCGGGCGTTGACCGACCCATATGTTGGTGTTTTGATCAGTTTTTGCAAGTTTTGACCACTCCTTGGGCGTTGACCACGTGTTGACCGGCCATGTTCGGCGTTGACCAAGGGTTGACTTGGTAGATGGCACAAGTTGCCGCTAAGAATATTATATCACTCAAAGAAAGAGATTATTTTGAGCTCGGTTAAGATGACTTAACTCGATGGTAAGTGACGAAGCCTTTGTGTTGGCTTCCCACAGACGGCGCCAAATGTTAACGTTAGTGATCCGTGGGATCTCTAGTTAGCTTTAAAGAGAGAGAGATAGAGAGAGAGAGAGGGACACAAGAAGTATAGTGGTTCGCCTCAGCATGAGCGGGAGACTACGTCCACTTGAATGTTGTACTAGTGTGTCGAGCCTTGCGGCCTAACAAGATTACAAAGTATGTAATGGGATGCGGAGTAAGTGGGAGGAGGCATTCCTTTTATAGGTGAAGGAATGCTCTTCCTTTACATTGTTTTCGATGTGGGACAAGTAACAACTATTCTAGTATAGAAATGCCTAGTTATGAGGGCATGTTGGCAAGGGCGGGAACGTGGCTTCCCGGCGACGGATTTGCCATTTCCGGATACCGTGGCGTAGCCTGAACATAGGGCTACACGATGCATGTCTCGGTTGGGCCTCACCATGGCTTGTGGGTGTCCCAAAGAGGGCGTTACTTATGCTTGGTGAGATAGCAAATACTCCATATTGTTGGAGGTATGTACAGTCATCAAAGATGGGAAGTATTTACGTCCCGATTTATCGTACATTTGGGATTATGAGATAGTTAAGAATCCTATGGTTTTAGGTCATCGAAAATCACTCGCACAAACAAATAAAAATAGAAAAAAATGCTAAACAAGGCACCGAGTCTTATTCAAGCATGACTTTGCATAACACAAAGTCACAGAGATGGCCTTGCACCAAGCAAGGCCTAGATAGGGCCGTGAAACACACAAAAGTGCTTGTAATGCTCACGCCCACATAGATTTACAAATGCATGGTAGTGGGAAAGTCACAATGTTTTTTTTTTTAATTTTCATAAATGATAAATGAACTAACTAACTACGACATAAAAATAAGATAGATAGAAGGATGGGATGCATCACATCAAGGGTCACCATGGAATTCAAGGTTCTCCACACAAATCTAAAACATATGGAATGACAATGATTAATTTAAATTATGCTTTAAATGTTTTGTCGGATTTCCATTTAGCATTAAGAAGTCTAAAAGAAAGCTAAATTGATTGTCATAAAATAGTAATCAAACCCTAAGCAAAAACAAGAAGAAGAAAGAATACTTAGTTTTTGGCTACCCTATACTAGTCTCAAACCTTATGCCTTGTTAGGGCCATAAGTGCTCAAAACTAAATGCTTTATGTTTCAACAATCGATTGTAACACACTCCAGCAACCATCACCACAAATAATAAGGTCAAAAAGAGTACTTGTGATAACAATTACCCTACCCAACAATTCCGAATAATATTCTGACAATCAAGGGTAATAATACTCAAAATTGGGTGATTGGAGGACCACAATCTAAGAAATCTAAATGGAAATAGAGATATGCAATGGGAAAATTCCACCATACTCATACCATAATCTAAATTGAAAAATAAATTCCCCATTCCAATTCCAACACACCAAACATAGTGTACATACCTCCAACAATATGGAGTATTTACTACATCACCAAGCATAAGTAACACCCACTTTGGGACATCCACAAAGCATGGCAAGGCCCAACCGAGACATGCATCATGTAGCCCTATGTTCAGGCTACGCGGCGGTATCCGGAAGTCACAAATCCACCACCGGGAAGCCACCTTCCCGCCCTTGCCAAGATGTCACCACAAAATAGCTTTCTACATGCTTCTAAGCTTTCTATACTAGAATTATGTGAAAACTTATCCCACATCGAAGAATAAGTAGAAGAAGGGCATTCCTTCATCTATAAAAGGAATGCCCCCCTCCCACAACTCAACATCCCATTACATACTTTGTAATCTTGTTAGGCCGCAAGGCTCGACACACTAGTGTAGCTTTCAAGTGGACGTAGTCTCCCGCTCAGGCGGAGGCGAACCACTATACATCTTGTGTCAATCTCTCTCTCTCTCTTTACTTATCGTTAATTAGATCCCCAACGGATCAAAGCATTAACATTGGCGCCGTCTGTGGGAAGCCAACACAATGGCTTCGTCACCTACCGTGAGCTAAGTCTGCTTAGCGGAGCTTGAAGAAATTCCTTCCTTCTTTGAGTTTATGCTTGAATTAATGTTTCTTGGCGGCAACTAGAGCAGAGTGTGCAGAAATTTGCACCTTGCGGGCTGGTCAACACGTGGTCAACGCCCACAACGCCCATGAAGTGGTCAAAACTTGCAGAAACTGCTCAAAAACACCAACATTGGGGCGGTCAAGGTTTGGTCAACGCCCGGCGGGGTCGGTCAACGCCCATCAAGGTTTGGTCAACGCTGACCATGGTTGGTCAACGCCACAAAAAAAAAAAAAAAAAAAGGGAGCTGCATCACTGCTCTGGGCACCCAGAAAATTTCTCTGGGCACCCATCTCCTTTGTTTTCAAATTTTTCCCGCCAGCAGTCGCAACCAACCACACCTGCAACTCCTCCGCTCCGCCCAGCTTCGCCGCTGAGAGCTCCTCCGCCCAACTTGCATCTCCGCCGCACTTGGATCATCCGCCGAGTTCCAAACGTCGCAGGAGGCCACCGCCGGACTTCTTCCCCCGCTGAGCTCGGATCCTCCGCCAACCTCTGGGTCACCGCTGAGCTCTTCCGCCGACCATCTCCGCCGGACTCAAGCTCGGACTCCGCTCCGCTGAACTCGAGCTCAGAGCTTCCGCTCTGCTTTGCAGCTCCGCCGAACCCGAGTTCCGCCGAACCCCGGGCCTGCTGCTAGTTTCCGCCGGACTTCATCCCCCGCTGGAAATCACCGGCGGCACACCACCGCCCACTGGGCCAGATTCCCCCGCTGCGCTTCACTTTCGCTATGCCAGCAGCCATGGCCAGCGGATCCGTTCCGCCCGACTTCGCCACTCTTGAGCATCAGCGGCATCTTCTTCCGCTGACCAAAACCTCCACCGCTTGCCAACGCCTCCGCCAGCCGCTACCGCCGGTCAAAGCACCACGAGTTTCCCTCCGCCACGCTTCATCGGCGGACCCGCTAGGCTCACCATCGAACTTCCCTCCGCCAAACTTCTTCGGCGGCACCGCTAGCCATTCAACCATCCTCCGGCCACTAGCCGCCATCAATGGCCACAGCTCCGCTGAGCACCAACTGCTATGCATGAGCTCCGCACCTGTCCGCTAGCGACACCTCCGCCAGCCACCAACTGAACTTGACAGGTCTTGCTTTTCG
This sequence comes from Rosa rugosa, assembly GCF_958449725.1. Lineage (NCBI taxonomy): Eukaryota > Viridiplantae > Streptophyta > Magnoliopsida > Rosales > Rosaceae > Rosa > Rosa rugosa. The sequence goes on from NC_084820.1 coordinate 45,069,360, forward strand.
CTGCGAGCACTTCTTTGGGCAAATGACCACAACCGACCTTCTATCTCACCTTCATATTTGAGCCGGCCATGGCCACTTACAGCTATCTGGTTGACGCGCCCATTTTGCTGCTCCACCAAAAGCTAAGTTCTCCGAATTCCCGCTCGTCTTCTTGAACTAGCTCAATGCCTACTTATATATAATTAATGGCCTAGTACACTATCATCCTCCGGCCACTAGCCGCCATCAATGGCCACAGCTCCGCTGAGCACCAACTGCTATGCATGAGCTCCGCACCTGTCCGCTAGCGACACCTCCGCCAGCCACCAACTGAACTTGACAGGTCTTGCTTTTCGCTGCGAGCACTTCTTTGGGCAAATGACCACAACCGACCTTCTATCTCACCTTCATATTTGAGCCGGCCATGGCCACTTACAGCTATCTGGTTGACGCGCCCATTTTGCTGCTCCACCAAAAGCTAAGTTCTCCGAATTCCCGCTCGTCTTCTTGAACTAGCTCAATGCCTACTTATATATAATTAATGGCCTAGTACACTATCTGTCAAGTGCACATGCTTATGCATGTGTGGCCCATGCACACATACCTGCTATTTTTACGTAGTCTTACTGCACGTGTCCAACACAGTAACTCTATGCCATACACATGAGTCCTCCGTTAGACACCTCATGGATATAACAATTATTGTGACTTGACAATCAGAAGGCTATCAGCAGAACCTCACATGCTCACATGCTTATATCCCAATTAATATATGCATGCTTACTCACACGTACCTTCTATGTACAAGCATATTAATTGACCATGCATGCTCCCAATCAACTCTACCACGGTAGAACTAACTTTTCAGCATGTTCACATGTGTCAAGGCATTGAAATTACATTTCTGCACATGCATCCTTCCTAATTTATGAGCTACCAGTTGGATAGTCCCACGTTTAACAAACATGTGCTATGCTACCCATGATCTTATCTAGGCTCAGTATGCCATGATCACACCGTAGTTCAATTTTCATCTTTCTGCTTCTCATAATTCAACCCTTCATCTACACATACTTATAAATGTCCATGTACTTCATGCCATGCATATATGTGAAACAATATTATCACTATGATTGCCACCGTGACATCCTCAAATATGTGTACGATACCTCTTAATTGCAAATATTTAATCAAATTTTCTTCCTTGGTCGGTTCATCATATGGACAAAAGTGCTAATCATCTACCTTATCTTATGTTGACGAGGCACAAGCACCGTTTCGATCAACGAGATCATTAGCCTTCTACTAAGGAACTTTCGCCGGAGCAATGGAGCGTCATGCTTGGACAACTCCAACATGATTTGGGTACTTAGATCATTTCCAACTCCAACTCGCTCCAAATCGGCATACAATAAGTAAACTACATCTTATCTCTTACGCTCTTTCAATTAGAGCTATTGCCATGTCTATACATGTCTCCATGACCCTTAAGCATGCCTACGACATGTTCTTGGCCACTTTACTACTTGTACATGCTTGCTCTATGTGTTTGTCATTTTTTCATGCAAATACATACTGTACACATCCACGGTCCACGACCAAAACCGCCATGCGGTCAGGCAACGCCTCATAATAGCCATTGATCCGGCAGCAAGGGACTAGTTAACGCAGCCTACGGCAGCCATTGATCCGGCAGTTAACCCCGACGCTTGGGTACCAAAGATTGGGATCGCTTCCCAACACCCTCTGCTCCGTGCAGCTCCCCCTCAACAAACATGGCTGGGGAGTCGGGGACTCTCTAGCGGGGCCTACCAGGGGCCCGCCCCATTGAGCTTCCGCTCACGAGCTTCCCGCTCATGCCTTCCCGGCGCCCCATTGAGCTTCCGCTCACGAGCTTCCCGCTCATGCCTTCCCGGCAACCCATTGAGCTTCCGCTCATCCCCCTCGAGCTTCCCGCTCATGCCTTCCCGGCAATCCTCGAGCTTCCCGCTCACGCCTTCCCGGCATTCCCAAATCTTCACATTCATGTCTACTCGACACACCACACATTAATGGAACATGGAATTCTTCTACCATTTGTCGCTCCCGACAAATTGAATTCTTTTCGCGTTCCCTTAATACAAGCGACAACCAAACAAAACGCTTACCTTCGCAGCGCTCATACAACGTGCATTTATCATATGCAATCCATATGCTCACACGACCATACGCGCTCTCGAGCTTGTACGTCATAATCGATCGTCCTCGACGCCATTCGCGTGTATACATCAACATGTATCACGCACCTCATACGTTTATATATGCCAACGCATATCCATACAATTCCCATTTGTTGCTCCATGCAACAAGCATTCTACATATGCCTGCTTTTTGTTTTTGTTGTGCAGGTTAACGAGTCCCTTCTTGCTTACGGAGTTCGGGGACCTATAGGGGCCCCGTGCCGCCCGGTTACTTATGCTTGACGACTTCGTGGTTATAACTCCCCAACCAAGAAGCTACTCTTACTTGGGGACTTCGGGGACTTGTACATACCTCCAACAATATGGAGTATTTACTACATCACCAAGCATAAGTAACACCCACTTTGGGACATCCACAAAGCATGGCAAGGCCCAACCGAGACATGCATCATGTAGCCCTATGTTCAGGCTACGCGGCGGTATCCGGAAGTCACAAATCCGCCACCGGGAAGCCACCTTCCCGCCCTTGCCAAGATGTCACCACAAAATAGCTTTCTACATGCTTCTAAGCTTTCTATACTAGAATTATGTGAAAACTTATCCCACATCGAAGAATAAGTAGAAGAAGGGCATTCCTTCATCTATAAAAGGAATGCCCCCCTCCCACAACTCAACATCCCATTACATACTTTGTAATCTTGTTAGGCCGCAAGGCTCGACACACTAGTGTAGCTTTCAAGTGGACGTAGTCTCCCTCTCAGGCGGAGGCGAACCACTATACATCTTGTGTCAATCTCTCTCTCTCTCTTTACTTATCGTTAATTAGATCCCCAACGGATCAAAGCATTAACACATAGATTAAGGAGGGGAAAACCTAAACCATTCATTTAGAGTGAAGAAATTAAAGCAAGAGTACACAAATCATATGAATAAACATCAATTTTATTAATTCCTCAACAAAACCATATAAAACTAAACTTGAGTTTCAAAACCCTAAAACCATGAGAGGTCACACACAAGTATATATCAATACACATCAAACAACACCATAAGCAAGAAATAAGAGAGAGAAAGAAGAGGGAAAGAGAGGAGAAATCTTTGAAGTTAAGGCAAAGTTTGTCACTAGCTATTGCCATAACTTCATGGCTTCTCTTGCTACCCTTATTAAGCCATGGTATAGAGATGGTGGCCTAGATACCGGAAATGTGTGTGCCTCCCCCTTGTGCAAGCTTACATGTGAAGAATGGGAGATGAAGAAGAGAAGAAGAGGTGAGAAGGGAGAGAAGTCCCCAAATTAGGCCGAAAGGCCTAGGGTGTAGAAAAATGGGTCTAAAGCTTGTGAAATGTGTGTGCAAAGGTGCTTAATACCCCCTTCGGTTCAAGGTCAAGATTAGACTTGTACCCTAGATCCAAGGGCTCAAAAACAAGTAGAAAAAGGGTAAAATGAAAAGACTAAAACAACCTAATAAAAATGTAGAGAATTAGAAGTTAAGAAAATATTTTGGAAAATATAAACAAAATATGAGGGGCAAAAGTGTAAGTGAGTGTGTGTCTAGTGTGAACACACATAAATATCTCCATCCACATGTGTGATGTGCGTGTAGTGTGTGGTCCATTAATTATTATTGTCATTACATCAATTTTGAATTTGAAATTTGAATACAAAGATTTAACACAAATGGGCTTGGGTCTTCACAAATGTGCTTCTTTGGTCTTGGGCCTTGGACTTCTTGCTATTGGGCCAAGTTGACTTGGTTGACTCGATGGTCAACTAGTTGACTTTTCATCCTTTAGTCAGAGTTGACTTTTTTTGCTTGAATTCGCTACTTCTTTCGTATTTTTCCTCTCGTGACCATAATTTCCTATAAATGAAGAAAACAAAATAATATTACGAAATAATGTTTGAGTATTCACTAATTTCAAGGTAATTAGGGCTAGAAACACACGTAAATTATTTGTGAATCAAAGATCCAACGGTTGGATCTTCATCCGTGACCACTCAAAGTCATCGAAACAGTCCAACGATATATTACCCATTTCAAATACATTGCCCATTTAAAATACATTTCCCATTTATCAGTTATGTCGCCTACTAATTATATGCATTTTTTTTTAACTAGCTTGTAATTTTATTGCAATTGAAACATTTACTATTACTCATGTGTCTAAATAATGTGTGCAATTTTTGTTTGTGGTAATTGAATCATTACCAAGTGGCATGTGTTGACCCAAAACAAGTAGTATGATGTGCAAATAGTTAAGGACTCATTTGGCATTAAAAAAATTTAAATAATTACTTCGAATGTTGAAATTGATTCTATTTAATCTTAAGAAAATGGTTTAATCTAAAGAAAAATGGAAGTTTTGTTTGATGTCTGATGTTCATAATATGCTTAATTCATGTCTTAAACTTTTTGTTCACGATCATATATGTTTGTCCCCGATCAAAAAAGGAGAAATGGGAAAATTTATCATGATTCTAGCTAGTTTTGAAACAACATCTTCATGACAAAGTCCTAAAGTTGAATGATGAATTCCATGCATGTATCATAATGTCACTTTTTGATTCAGCACATCAAGAGCAAAGTAAAAAACCCCAACTATGCTGCCGCGTGATGCCTGAGATGAGACATTGCTTTTGTACAAATCAAGTTAGACACGCCTGTTTAAATTTTCTCATTGTAATGTCAAAATCTCAATCGTTTATTTTTCAAATCATTCTAGAAAGATTGTTTATGCAAATAGATCATTTATATAAATCTATCATATCAATGTTTTGGTAAAAGTTAACACTTTAAGGTGGCGTTCGGTAACGTTTTCAAGTCATATTTTTCATTTTATAAAATGAAAATGGTTTGAAAATGCGTTCGTTGGTATGTTTTCAAAAATTGAAAATGATTTTTTTATTTTACTTGTAAAACAGGAAAACGACAAATAGACGTTTTCACTTTTCATTCTCATATTTTAGAAAACACGGAGATATATTTTTCAAAACAAAGAAAAAAAAGAACGTGCTGTCTTCCATATTCTCACGTTGCTCTCTTCTTCTCAGGTCTCTCTCATCTGTAGTCGCCATCTTCTCTCGTTGCTCTCTTCTTCCATCACCAATTGTCTTCATCAAAAATCCTTTTATATTAATTACTTGTGATGTTTTAATTTTTTAAATTTTTATATATACATGTAGAGAACGAAAATTAAGTTCTACACTAAATATTGAAAATTGAGATTTTAAAAATACTACAACCGAATATATTTTCATTGTTTATTGTATTTTCATACGGTAGTACCAGACACGTTTTTGCTATTCTCATTTTTGAAAATTGTTTTCTGAATAAACTATCGGACACATTTTCGGATCCCAAAAATCAAATCTTGTTTTCTCGTTTTCATTTAGATCTCGGATATTTCAATCGAATGTAAAACCCTAGAGGGCGATCTAAGATTTCGATCACACTTTTGGATCACTGCAATTTAGTAACTTTTACAACGAAAGCAAGAGGAGAAATGGAAACTAACACTGGCTTCGCCACTCATATATAGGCTCCGACCGCCGACTCCATCAGCTAATAGGATTTAGCTGGCGTGGGACGCACGCCGTTTTCTCTTTCTCTTCTTGCTCCGCTTCTTTTTCCGCGTAAGTACGGGATTAACATTCAGCGTGGGCTCCACGCTAAACTAACTTTTGTTTTTCTTTCTAAATTAATATTATAATTTTGTTTAATTTAAAAAAAAATAAAAATTGGACCTCCAAGTTTAGATCAGGTAGTTGTTGTGCAAGTTTTCTCTTAGTCTTTTTTTAGTCTGTAGTTGTCATTTTGTGAAACGCGATGGCACCAAGATTGCTCACCGTTTGGCAAAATGGCTTTGTTTGGAGTCGGGGCCTTTTAGTTCCTTCAGTGAGTCTTTATAGAGTATTAGAGTTCCAGTGTGAAGTCTAGTGGCTATTTCTGTGTTAGAGATATTACCCAAAAGTCGTTGTAACCAGTTCATTATTAATGAAGTTCTTCTTTGATAAAAAAAAAAAAAGTTTAGATCATGTACATACCACCTATATCACATACCGCCAAGCATAAGCAACGACCTCTTAGGTGGGCCCCGCGACATGGCTAGTCCCGCCTACGACATGCATCCGATAGTCCGACACCCGAGCTACCTCGCTATGGTGGAGGTCGGCCGGTACCTCGTAGGGAGGCCACCCTCCCATACTCTCCAAGAAGCTTCAAGAGAAGCAATATATGTATTATTGTCCCACATCGAGAATATGTAAATGGAAGGGGACTCCTTTAGCTATAAAAGGGAGTCCACCCCTTTTTAGAGAGGATAGATCCATGATCCCCACACTTGTATCACTACAAAGGTCACTTGACCTCACTCATAGTAAAATATCTAAGTGGACGTAGCCTTGACCCAAGTGCAAGGTGAACCACTATACATCCGGTGTCATCTCTCTCTCTCTCCCCATCATGCTTCTTAGTTACCGTATTCTTCAGTAGAAACATTGGCGCTAGAAGGAGGGTCCCTATGTTTGGATATGAACCTCCAACCTTGAAGACAAGCCATCCGGGTACCATGAGCCGTCTGGGTACATGAGTACATGCGGGTACTCAAGTCAGCGGGTACCTCCACCCCTAAGCCTCCGGTACTTTCACAAGTCAGCGGGTACCTCCACTCCTAAGCCTCCGGGACTCTCACAAGTTGGCAAGTACGTGCACATCCCCGTACCCAGTACTCTCAACCCACTCCCAAGCCCCTTCTCCGGGTACTATGAGCCCACTTGGATCGGGTTCATCTCTTCCAGGCCCCTGCTAAACAACTTAGGCCAGTAGCATCTAGTATCCTGCACTACCTGATCAGACCCGAGGCCTACTAGCCTTGTAATATCATGATTGAGAGCCCGGTACCCGTAACCTGGCCGGCACCCATGCCACCTACCGGATTCTCATCACCAAAAACCTCGACTTACGGCACTACTTGGTAACCAGCAGCCTAACCCGGTACCCGGTCATCAACATTTCTGCTTCCGTGACCTTCACTCAAACTCGCTGGATTCCTAGGCACCGTCGACAGCTCCGGGATCCAACCTGCAAACCCACTGAGTCAACAACCTGTCCGGTAACGCGCCAACTCAGGATCTCGACTCGCCCGAGGCTCCAAGTAATTTTGAACACGACAGGGCCGGTCCTGACATTGTAGAGGTCTGAGGCGAATAAATAAAATGTGGCCTCATGAATAGTGTTCGATCAACTAAATTTGTTTTATTCAATAATAAAATTTAATTTTCATATAGTATTTTGTTACATCTATATTTGTTTTCTTAAATTATAAGGGGTAAAATAAATTAAACTCATATACATTAGCAACAAAGAAAAGGAATTAAAGGTGATTATACCAAAAGAAACCAAAAATAAAATAAAATAAAAGAGTAGTAATGTAAACCAGAAAAAAGAATAAAAATAAAAAAAGCAAAATGAATTGAACAAGCTCAAAAATCGAACCTGGGTGGGGTGGCTCATAAATGCAAGCCACTAGATTACCTACCAACTGAACTACAACAGCCCATCATGCTTCTAGTGCAAAGAAAAATATATAACCTTTGTTGAAATCTATATTTATATATAAAAAAAAAACTGACGGAGGCCCGCCGGAGGCCGGTGGCCTGAGGCAGCCGCCTCAGTCGGCAGCCCTCAGGGCCGGCCTTGGAACACGATGTCGTCATATGTGTCACCTCGGGTACTCACACACCTGTCCGGGACCTTCTAGATTCTCTCCCTTCTCCGGGAACTCTCGGCGGCTTCCTCACTATCACCTGTACCAACAAATCAGTCTCTCCTCCGGGCACCAGCTCGTAGTCGTCCGGGCACCAGCTCTCCGAGTACCAGAAAAGTTCAGTTAAAAAAAAAAAAAAACTCTCGGCACCCGGAGAACCAGTTTGGACACCAAACCTTCCCCAGCTCTCGGTGAGGTCGCGGCAGCTCTCCTATCGGTGCCTCATCACAGCAGCACCTTCCGGTGCCTCATCACAGCAGCTCCTATCGGTGCCTCATCACAGCAGCAGCTCCTACCTCCTGGTGGCATCACTTTCCTCCCAGCGACAATCCCGGCAGGCTCACGGCTCACCGGTATCCTCCAGTAGCTTTCAGACAGATATCGCCTCAGATGCAGCTTGCGCTCTCTTCCCCGGGCACCTTCATGCGAATGGAAGTCTCGAAACAGCAAGTCAAACCACTTCCTGAAGATAAGAAGTTGTCTTCCTTACTTTTCTATATATCATATTGAATATGGGCCTTGTAATCTTGCATATATTCACCCAAGACAAAGTTGACACTCACACATGTTATGCTCATTACTATTGGCAGCATGATATATATTTGACACACGCACAAATATACTCTTTGATAGACACCTCAGTTGTTTCATATCAACACGACAACACCTATTGCATGCATGCACCCATGCACATTAAAACCAGCAATATAATCCCTGAGCAGTTTCGAACACGACCCCGGTCAAGGAGGCATATTTCCGCCACTGGGTACTCGTACACTTTTCCGGGACCTCTCTGATTTCTTCACCTCCGGGAACATCATCATCTTATCGCAAATAATGGTTAGTCCGGTACTCAGACAATTGCTCTAAGCACCCGGGAAGCTGATTTGGACACCTACCCGGAGAGCATAGGCCACCGTTGATCACCCGAGCAGGTTTTCGACTCGACACGCCAACTCCAATGCAACAACCATCCGGGATCCATGGATTTTACCCAACCCAGAATCTTCTCTGTCCGGGTACTCTGCCTCGTGAGTTGCCGGAACTGTGCATCGCTCCCAGCAGTACACTTCTACGAACAAGCAAAATTAAGCAGCATGGTCCCTATCCATCCGGGAACCACCTATGGCAAATCCCGGTGACCTCCCCAGAAATTCCTTTATCTCGGCGAACCTCACATCTTGCCGACGTCACACTGCAGCACTGCTACCCGGAGAAAGCCTCCGGTACCCTTTGCCAATATCCTCTCCCGGCACTTAGAGCTTCAACTCCCAGTATCTAACTGGCATTCTCTAGCTTGCGGGCACTTGGAAGGCTGGTACTCAACCTCCCGGCACCACCCACCCCAGCACTCTCACCGGTACCTTCTCTCAATTCGCCGAGATTCACAGGCTCTGAGACTCGAAGAATCACCACTGAACGAGATCATCATCTGCGCGCAGCACCGCTCGTTTAAAGTACTAGCGCTAGCTCGACTCATCCTTGAAGTAGCTTTGGTGGATCGAATCACAGCCGCCGGGAACTATCACATTAGAGACCAAGACGGCACCCAAATCATATCCGGACACCCATGCTTCATCTAAGCAATTAAACCATCTCGCAGCAGTAACTGAGCTTCCGGCACCCGTACCAGCAAGTCAGCAACTTATCATCTTTTGACGACCTCAGTTCCCGTTGATCAACTAGTTCTCTAACAAGGTTCTACGGTACGGCACAGCCCAACCTGCACCTGTCTCTATATGCGAGTTTGGGATCGGGTACCTGCACATATCCTTCCGGGACCTCCTTGTCTCCTTCTTCCGGACATCAAAAAAAAAAAAAAAAAAAAAACCTTCCAAGCTTCCGGCACCAGCAGTTTTGGATTCCAAGTTCACCTGCAAATCCGCTCCAGTAAGTTCCCAGCTCTTGCTATCGGTATCCCACCCCGGTGCCTCCAAGTTCATCTTCCCGGTGCCTCAACGATCATCTCCCGGTGCCTCCAAGTTCATCTTCCCGATGTCGCCTGCATAAACACCTTCCGGGTACCGGCCCGGTGTGCTCGTTCTGGCAAAACACTTCTTCAAATGTGTATCTCCCAGCAAGATAAGTATTTCAACTCGTACTACTCGTTCTGGCTATCATAATTGACACACATGCTACCATGCATACTTGTGATGTTTTCCTTTACCAATAATCTGCCATTATACTAAACTGATGCCACGTATCACATAGCATGGGAACACTTGTCTTGGTGCACATGCAATTCCACCATACAAATCTCTGAACATATATATATATATATATACATACACGTGCCTATGTGATAGAACCCGTTGAATAGCATAATCATGGTGGTGACCAACATGATTTCTGTCCTATGTATTCATTCATGCTTTAAGACAATGGCACTTCGTGCATATATGTTGCACATGTCTATCTAAATTCAATATTCATGTATCACTTGCTAACAAGCACTAAAGCATACCTGCAAATGACACAGCTGCTAAGCCTACTAGTCATATTTTCATTGAATGCATGATCTACTACGCCTTAATTCAATGAAGGTCACATGCTTCTATTTACACAATTGAAATCCTATATGAGCTACTGTCTATCAACAGCTTCTAAGGAGTAATATATAGAATTATATGTACCTTACGTACACACGGTACACTCACAACTTTTTACTATATCCATTGTTGGATTCACGCCACCGTGCAATTAGGCATGTATCTGCTTACTCTTCCATCAAAGAGCGAAAAGGTTTAAATGTGGAGGTAGCCAATTAACTCGGCCACACATGCATTATTTTAATCATCTTAATGCTATACTCTGCCATTTCAATGATGCATGCAATAGTCATCCAAAAAGCCAACAAATTATACAAGCATATCATATTTAAATTAGCCAGCTAATCTAAATAGATAAAGTCGCTAATCACTTGTTTATTCTTGAGAAGTCACACTCACTCAACCGGGCACCTCCTTATACGAACAAAGTCAAGCAGACTATTGATCATTATTTGTCGATCACATGGAGCATCATGTTTGGACCACTCTAACATGATTTGGTACTAGGGTCAATCCCAATTTTCAACCTCCCCAATCGGCAAAAGATAAGTTCTCATTTACACTTTTAAATTTGAGCTAATGCAATTATTTACATGCTTCAAATAACGGTTTCTATAATCTAAGCATGCCTACGATATGTGATAGTCTCGATATCATATCTATTACGACTATGTATTAATGTCAAGCTTTAATTTAATTGCAATCCAATTAAATTGCTACATATACACATGTGGCACTCACTAAAATAAATGCAACATGCATCTCATAAATCCTCGCCCCGAGCGCGGTACCCCAACGGGGTTACAAGGCCAATGCCATCATTCTACCCGGAGCCACGCCACCGGGTACCGGAGGCGAAAGCTACCGGATACCCCAACGGGGTTACAAGGCTCAATCTCTGATTCTACACGGGGCCACGCCACTGGGTAAAGGAGGCCTACATGCCCTCATTCAACCCCATTGGGTTAAGGAGGCTTAAGCCCTCACGTGACCCCACCGAGCCACGTTGTACAAGCCCTCACTCTACCCCATCGGGTACTAGAGGCATCAAGCCCTTATGCTACCCCATCGGGTACGAGAGGCATCAAGCCCTCAGGCTACCTCATCGGGTACTAGAGGCATCAAGCCCTCATGCTACCCCATCGGGTACGAGAGGCATCAAGCCCTCAGGCTACCCCATCGGGTACTAGAGGCATCAAGCCCTCATGCTACCCCATCGGGTACGAGAGGCATCAAGCCCTCATGCTACCCCATCGGGTACGAGAGACATCAAGCCCTCACTCTACCCCATCGGGTATGAGAGGCATCAAGCCCTCACTCTACCCCATCGGGTACTAGAGGCATCAAGCCCTCATGCTACCCCATCGGGTACGAGAGGCATCAAGCCCTCACTCTATACCCTATCGGGTACTAGAGGCATCAAGCCCTCACTCAAACCCTTCCGGGTATTAGAGGCTCAAGTCCTCATCCTACTCGGGGCCACACCACCGGGTACCGGAGGCCAAAGCCACCGGGTACCTCAACGGGGTTACGAGGCTCAAGTCCTCAATCTACCCTTCCGGGTAATTGAGGCTCAAGTCCTCATTCTACCCTTCCGGGTATCTGAGCTTCAAGTCCTCAATTTACCCTTCCTGGTATCAGAGGCTCTGGTCCTCAATCTACCCTTCCGGGTATCAGAGACCCAAATCCTCATTCTACCCTATCGGGTACCATAGGCTCAAGCCCTCAGAAAACCCCACTTAGTACCGGAGGCGGGGTAAGCGAAGGTCCAATCCTTTGCTTTTGAGTCATCTCACCTCCCGAGCATTCTCTATACTTGGGGGACTTATTCATACCACTTATCACAAGTGGAGGTAGTACCCGACCGGGACTATCATTGAGCTTCACGCTCATACTTTCGTGTTATGGTCTATTAATGGAAATATTGAAGTTTTTCACCTATTGTTGATCGCAACAATTAAATTTCTTTTACATCCCATTAATAAGACCATAGGACAAAACTCACACCCGCTCAACATGAGCGAGCTCATCTCTTACGTTCCCGTTACACATGAGCCAAACAATCAGGTTATGGCTTATACGTTCGGGTTAAGTAAGTTAGAGTTCCTTCCTCTAACCTATACTTGGGGGACTATCATGGTCACGCCATAGTCTCGCTAGTATTGTCAATGGTTATTTCGATACCGGAGCTTCATTCTTAGCCTTACCGGCTTCGTCTACCGTAGCCTAAATCCAAATTCCTGTTTTACTACGTGACTTGGGGGACTCGGCGAGTAACAACACTCCCGATCCTAACACATATGTATCACGTGCATACAACATTACATATCATTATGTGTCATCGTGTTCATCACACATCTATGCATCATATGCACTTCGTTATACTATCATAACACATACATTTTCGACTTATACGTCGTATGTCAAACATTACATAATATGTGCATACACACATTGTGTAACATGCATCTCACATAAACATTCATGCACCTCGATGCATTTGACTCAAATGTCACTTCGATTGCCCTAGCGCAATCAATATGCTTTGTGTGCACTCATCTTATTTGCAGGTACTAGCTTGATGAGGGCCCCGGGGCACCAACATACCCGTAGAGTCCCTTCTTACTTACGGAGTTGGGGGACTAGTATGGGTATAGCGTTCAACAAGGTCATCACTCATACTTGGCGGCATCATATTTAAACTCCCCAACCAAGAAGCGCCTCTTACTCGGGGACTTGGGGGACTTGTACATACCACCTATATCACATACCGCCAAGCATAAGCAACGACCTCTTAGGTGGGCCCCGCGACATGGCTAGTCCCGCCTACGACATGCATCCGGTAGTCTGACACCCGAGCTACCTCGCTATGGTGGAGGTCGGCCGGTACCTCGTAGGGAGGCCACCCTCCCATACCCTCCAAGAGGCTTCAAGAGAAGCAATATATGTATTATTGTCCCACATCGAGAATATGTAAATGGAAGGGGACTCTTTTAGCTATAAAAGGGAGTCCACCCCTTCTTAGAGAGGATGGATCCATGATCCCCACACTTGTATCACTACAAAGGTCACTTGACCTCACTCATAGTAAAATATCTAAGTGGACGTAGCCTTGACCCAAGTGCAAGGTGACCACTATACATCCGGTGTCATCTCTCTCTCTCTCCCCATCATGCTTCCTAGTTACCGTATTCTTCAGTAGAAACAGTTCAGGTATCAAATAACAACCAATATATATATATATATATATATATATATATATATATATATATATATATATATACTTGATTTAAGTTATGTTTGGATCCTCAATGATTTTTTAATATTTTTTTTAGAAGAAATCAAAAGATTTCACTCATACTCCCATGGTGACTCGAACTCATGATCTCGATTTTAGGTAGTGGGTGCTCTAACCACTGAGCTAACACCACTTCGTTAGGATCCCCGATTATTGATTCAACAAACTACATTTATACAAAACTTCTACTCCGAGCACACGCAATGGAGCCATATATAATCAAGTGAAATCCAATCGCCGCAAGGTTTGAGTGAGGACGAGAAAATCTATCTCTCATCCCTGGGTAGCAGGGTGCGGAGGAGAATTGGAATAATGAGAGGAAGAAGCCCCTAGAATCATGGTAGTATGCAAATGACGTATAAGCGCCCAACGACTTGAAGAACACAACAAACTATATACTCATTGATGGATGCACGTCTTAGAGTCTTTTACCTCCTTTTTAGATATTCTTTTTTACACATGTAAAATACGGAGGGGTTTGAATTGGGGGAACTAATAAATACATAATAGCTCAACCATTTAGGAGCGCTTGGAGTGTTGCCATTATAAAAGTACATTGGGAAACTTTTATTCTCTTTGAATGGAAGCCCTATCTTATCAATCAACCAAGGACAAAAGCATGTACTATGTTTACTTATTACATTATGCATTAGGTGATTGCATTTGGGATTACAATCAGGGTCGGCTCATCTCGGTGTTTGGTCTATTCGATATGCTATGAAAGAAATCTCATCCTGGTAGATGGAGAAGTTAGAGGCTGGCAGTTGGCCGGAAAAATTGCCGGAAGTTGGCCGGAAAAAGTCGTCGGCGGTGGTTGATCAGAAGTGTTGACCTGTGGGCTGGGCCTTGACTTTTTCTGGGCCAGTCCCCCCCCCCCCCTTTTTTTTTTTTTGGTTTCTTCTGCAATGGGCCGCACCAAACTGGGCTGAGTTTTCTTTCTTCTTCTCTGGGCTGAAGAGCTTGGTGGGCTGCACGTGGGCCGCGTCAGTGGGCTCCTCCTTCCTCCTTTTTTTTTTTTTTCTTTCTGCCAGACATTCAGTCAGCCGGTTCAGCATGTTTTAGGCCGGTTTTTGGAATTTTTCTTCCGGTTCCTGGATCGTCAGATTGAGTGGTGTATTCTGAAAAAATTTGGTTGAAATTGGATGCCCGGAAGATGGTGAACCGGTGGAATATTTGTTGCGGGTTGTATGGAGCTTCCGGTGGCCTGTTCGGTAGGTTTTCGGCCAGTTCTTCTGGTGGCGCCGCCGGTTCTGGACTTCTGGGATCGAGTACTTCAAGGTGTGAGGTGGAGGCAAAAAAGGCTTCAAGGATTTGTATTCAGATTCAAGGTTTTTAGCTTATTGAATCAAGGTTTGGCTATTTGTTTCAGGGTTAAGCTCACTTTCAATGGTATTGTTAAGATGATACATACACACATGTTTCTTTTTTTTTTGAATCAAACCCGAAGCCGGGTGCCGATATATATATATATATATATATATATATATATATATATATATATATATATATATATATATTCATCCTAAAACTAGAATAGGGCATTACATACACACATGTTTCTTTTGTAAATTAGATATGAAATAAATTATATCATTAGTTTACTATATTTTTCGTGTAACATTTTGGTTGATTAGTTTTCTCTTATTATTCATATATCATTATACACAACATAAAGAATGGTAGATTGCCATACACACACACACTCTTTTTTGTCACTGATCTAACATTATAGTTGGATCCATACATCCATTGGTTTTAAAGAAGAATACCTACCAAAAACATCATAAGAACTTGTAAAATCTAAACAAATACTAGTAAATCAATCCATTAGAATCAATCAGAGTCCATATAGAATTTAAACAATCCATGGATTATAAAAATTCAAACAAAATATTTTAAAATTTGAATTGAATACACCCCCCTAAGTTGAAGCTTCTAAGGCAACCGCAGTTTACAACATCGAAGACTAGAGCATTTGATGCATTTTTCGGGACCGAATTAGTCCATGAAAGACCATCAATGGAAGCATGACCTAAATTTGCAATTGCATCAGCTACAAAGTTAGTTTCCTAATTGGTTCTATCATTGAATTTTCATGTTGTTTGACCAAAAATGTAAGACCCAGTAAATTCGTTATTAAATTCTAATGGTTTTTGAGAATTAATCAAGTGTTCGTTAGAACGATTTCGTGGTTCGAGGGTGGAGCGGAAGTGTTTCGGACAATTATTCGCTCGGAATGCTTTGATTTAAGGGTTGAATTTTTATACATTTAGATTCTGCGAGAACTTCCTTCATGAAAGTCGTAGAGCACATCGATACGAGTTCGTGGATATGCAGAACGTGAGAATCGGAGTTCATATGTAGAAGTTATGGCCATTGGAAAAGTTTCCATTTTGGGATATATAGGAAAAATCCGAAAAAAAAATCAGAAAATATCAAGTTTCCAAAATGGGAAACTTTTCTCTGTCTTCGGTCTCGAGCCCAGTTTCGCCCCGGAAATTCGTATTTATTTTCCGAGGATTTTTCGGAATCTAATTTGTGGTTATTGGACGGTTTCGTGGCTCGTCGTGAATGGAGCAGAAGTGTTTCGGGCAAATAAATATTTGAAAAGTGTGGATTTAGGGGGGGTTTCAAGGTTGAATTTTGATACGTTGAGATTCTCAGAAAACTTCCTTCACAAAAGTTGTAGAGCGCGTCGATACGAGTTCGTGGACATGTAGTATGCATCAATCGGAGTTCGTATGAGAAAGTTGTGGCTTTCGGAAAAAGTTTCAATTTTAGTATAAATGGGGAATTTCCGAAAATATCTTCATAATTTCATTTTCCTTTTCCAGAAAGCATTCCTTCTCTCTCTCTTCTCTCTCGGCTTCACCTTTAGTATCGAAGATATCCGTCTGACCCGACTTTTCCGGCGATCTCCAGCGGTGAAACTCTCCAGATCAGTTCGTCTCCTTGCTCCGGTCATCCCTCTGGCATCCTCTAGCGGCGATTCTCGACTGTGACGGAACTAGAAGGTGGCGAAGATTCCTGTATTCGGACCCGATCGGTTCTCCGACCTCCGACGTCGGCTAAGCTTCAAACCAGGCTTGGAAAGCTCGCAGCAGCCTCCTGGATGAATCTGTGGTGGTTGTTTGGATCGATTCACGACGTGAAACTTGGTTCAACTCGGATTGGACAATAATTCACAGCTTGCGAGGTAGTTTTCGACCCTTTTTGCTTAGATTCTGATTTGAGGCTAGTTATGAAAGTTGTTAAGCATACTGAAATGAAGATCTTTGATGTTGGGAGTTTTGTGAAATAGTGAGTTTTGGCCGCGGCGGTGCACCACCGCCTGTGGTGGTGTTGTAGCGGTGTTCCGGCAGTTTAAGGGACTGTTTCTGGTATTATATATCTTCTACTCGTCGATACGAGCATTTCGATATATAATACGCAATTTTTGGAGTTCGTATGAATTTGTTAGGATTTTAACGGTTTCATACCAGTTGATTTATTCGATCCGTGAGGATCCTAGCGTCCGATCGACTTGTGGTTGGGACATATCGTTCGTGGAAGTATTTCGGAGACTTTGGGAGGTCTCGGAAGTGGTTTCGCCTCAATTTGGCATTACTTTGAGATTTTAGTTCGATTTGGGGATTCGAACTTTATTTAATTGTGATTCGTTGACTGAATCAAGGCTGTACTTCCTTAGGTACTTGACAGAGGGCGTTCTGTAAGCAGTCTAGTGGTATGAAGATGCAGCGGGAGTTTCGAGGTGAGTAATCTCACAATGTTCATTTACGAACGGAGTTACCATTATTGTTTTGGCGTTAATTATTTAACTGCAAACTATAGTTGGTATTAGTAAGCATTCCTGAGCGAATGATACGTATATATATTTACGTGAAATATATATATTCTTGTGCGTGATGTGTGATGGAATAATATGCAAGATTGTGTTTCATATTATTGTTGAAGGCAACTTTTCGGGAAACAATATTGTGGAAAAAGATATTTTCTATTGTTTAAAAAGTATTGAGTTTTGTACCAAGGTCGCAGATGCTGACTAACATTTGATTTTAAGACCAGACGGGGTCAGAAAATCATATGTCACAGATGGTGACAGGTCGCAGATGGTGACCAAGGCAGGAAATAGGTAATCACGTTCGTGGCCGGACGAGTGGTTACGATTTCAATAGAGTAATAGTCTGTCTGCCATTATAGATTATGGGGGTAACGGTCGAGGTTGCTGGAGACTCATAAGTATGTAGTTAAAGGAGAATTCCTAGAGTATTCTTCTTTTATTGTCTAGATGAGACATGAATTGCTTCTTGATGGTTAAGTTAGCAAATATAACATTGTCACAGCGGTGATTTATGTTGTCTTTTCGATGGAAAGGTTATGGAGTGTTAGAAGGAATCATGGTTGCATGGTTTCCTTTAGCTGATGTGTGTGACTTGTTGATTTATGTTCATGAGTTACTCATACGAGCTTTCATAAGCTTACCGGGTTTTGTTGTGTGGAAACCCGGTGCACCATTCTATTGGTGTAGGGGTTAATCCTGCAGGTCAGGGTAATTGTGGCTGAAGCTGAGGTAGCTTGTTGGCAGATGAACGGGTAGGAAGCAAATTTTGTTGGCTTTGCCATTGTTATGACTTCCGCTATGTAGTAAGCTCTGAAGGTAATCACGTTCGTGGCCGGACGAGTGGTTACGATTTCAATAGAGTAATAGTCTGTCTGCCATTATAGATTATGGGGGTAACGGTTGAGGTTGCTGGAGACTCATAAGTATGTAGTTAAAGGAGAATTCCTAGAGTATTCTTCCTTTATTGTCTAGATGAGACATGAATTGCTTCTTGATGGTTAAGTTAGCAAATAGAACATTGTCACAGCGGTGATTTATGTTGTCCTTTCGATGGAAAGGTTATGGTGTTAGAAGGAATCATGGTTGCATGGTTTCCTTTAGCTGATGTGTGTGAGTTGTTGATTGATGTTCATGAGTTACTCATACGAGCTTTCACAGGCTTACCGGGTTTGTTGTGTGGCAACCCGGTGCACTATTCAATAGTGTAGGGGTTAATCCTGCAGGTCAGGGTAATCGTGGTTGAAGCTGAGGTAACTTGTTGGCAGCGGAACGGGTAGGAAGCAAATTTTGTTGGCTTTGCCGTTGTTGTGGCTTCTGCTATGTAGTAAGCTCTGAAGAGCATTTACGTTTTATTTTGTGATGGTAATTTAATTTGTAAGTTTGTATAATATATAACACTTACGGAGCGAGTGTATATTAACTTTGAGGGTACAGGGCATCAGCATGTACTTGGTTTAAAGGGAAAAAGGTTTCCAGGTATTTTGTATTGATGGCTGAACGATCACGCATGTATAAGTATGGGATTATATATCGATTTTTATTTGGGTTAAAAATTAGGGGCGTGACATGGATGAAGTTTCGCCTCGATTGGAGTCACTATCGGATTTTTAGTGTGTTTCGGGAGTTTCAGAATTAAATGATTTTTGTTAATTCGTGTGCTGAATCGAGGTTATACTTGCTTTAGGTGATTGACAGTACATCCGGTAATTTATCTTGACTGTTAGAGAAGACGCAACAGGAGTTAGATGTGATGACCTGGATTTCTGTTATGTAATTTCGATAATTAATAATGGACCAGTTGTATGAATAATTGTTATTGTGCTTTATTCGTAGGTTGTATGTGAAGTGCAATGGTTTTCATATGTGTAATTAATCGAATTTCACAGTTTAGGGGGTCGTGTGATGTTTGACTTTTTATACGTTGGGATTCTCGGAAAACTTCCTACACGAAAGTTGTAGAGTGCGTCAATACGAATTCGCGAATAGGTGGAACGCGGGATTTGGAGTTCGTATGAGAAAGTAATGGCTATCAGAAGAAGTTTCTGTTTTAGTATAAATGGAGAAAATCAGAAAATGAATTCATAATTTCCACTTTCCTTTTCCAGAAACCATCTTTTCTCTCTCTCTTCTCTCTCGGTCGACTCCTTCAGAAATGAAAATTTCCGCCTGACCCGACCCGAACCCGGCGATCCGACCCGGTAGGAACTCGCAGCTCCGGTGGTCTCTGGCCTTGAAATTTGGTCAGCTGGTTTGTCTCCTCCTTCTGGTCGTCTCTGTGGCATCCTCTAGCTCAGAGTAGAGATAAGGTGTTATTGGGTCCTGAGATTGTGCAGGAGACCACTGACAAGATTTCGATTATCAGAGACAGGATTCGAACAGCACAGAGTAGATAGAAGAGTTATGCAGATTTGAAAAGGAGGCATGTTCAGTTTAATGAGGGTGATCATGTGTTCTTGAAGGTCTCACCCATGGAGGGTGTGGTGAGATTTGGCAAGAAAGGGAAGTTATCACCAAGGTTTGTCGGACCTTTTGAAATTCTGGAAAGGGTAGGAGATTTGGCTTATAGGCTTGCCTTACCTACTACTATGTCTGGCGTGCATAATGTGTTCCATGTGTCTATGTTGAGGAACTATGTCCAGGATGAGTTCACAAGTGATCGATTATGGCACGATTAAGGTGCATGCGGATACGACCTTTCTTGTTGAACCTGTTCGTATTTTGGATAGGTCAACAAAGCAACTTCGAAGGACGGAAGTTGACTTGGTCAAGGTATTGTGGAGTCACCATGACAAGGGTGATGCTTCTTGGGAGTTGGAGTCGAATATGAGAGCGAAGTACCCACAGTTGTTTGTTGATGAGCAAGCGTGAATTTCGGGACGAAATTCCTTTAAGGAGGGTAGATTGTGATGATCTAGATTTCTGTTATGTAATTTTGGTAATTAATAATGGACCAGTTGTACGAATAATTGTTATTGTGCTTTATTCGTAGGTTGTATGTGAAGTGGAATGGTTTTCGTACGTGTAATTATTCGAATTTCACAGTTTAGGGGGTCGTGTGATGTTTGACTTTTTATACGTTGGGATTCTCGGAAAACTTCCTACACGAAAGTTGTAGAGTGCGTCGATACGAGTTGTCGGACAGGTGGAACACGAGATTTGGAGTTCGTATGAGAAAGTTATGGCTATCGGAAAACGTTTCCGTTTTAGTATAAATAGAGAAAATCAAAAAATGAATTCATAATTTCCACTTTCCTTTTCCGGAAACCATCTTTTCTCTCTCTCTTCTCTCTCGGTCGACTCCTTCAGAAATGAAAATTTCCGCTTGACCCGACCCGGCCAGAACTCGCAGCTCCAGTGGTCTCTGGCCGTGAAATTTGGTCAGCTGGTTCGTCTCCTCCTTCTGGTCGTCTCTGTGGCATCCTCTAGCGGCGATATCCACCGTGTACGGAGCAACAAGGCGGCGCAGTTGGTGTTTTCGGACCCGGCCGGTAAACATAGCTCCGGCGACTTCGTGGCTTCATGCTTCCTTGGTTGAGTTCAGAGAAGGCTCCCTGATCGATCTATGGTGTTTGTTTTGATCGAGTTACATGGAAATCGGTTCAACTCAGTTTGAGCAATAATCCAAAACTTGTGAGGTAGTTTTCTACCCATTATGCTTGTATGAAAATTCACAAGCATGCTTAGATAAACAGCTTTGATGTTCGGAGTTTTGTGAAATAGTGAGTATTGGCAGATGGCGGTGCACCACCGCCTGTGGCGGCTTTCTGGTGGCTTTCCGGCCATGTAGGGAACTGTTTTTGGTATTATATATGTTCTACTCGTTGATACGAGCGTTTTGATATATAATATGCAAATTTTGGAGTTCGTATGAAATTGTTATGATTTTTATAGTTTCATACCGATCGATTTATTCGATCCGTGAGGATTCGAGCGTCCGATCGACTTGTGGTTTGGTCTTATCGATCGTGGACGTATTCCGGAGACTTTGGGAGGTCTCGGATGTGGTTTTGCCTCGATTGGCGCCACTTTGGGGATTTTAGTTCAAAACAGGGGTTTCGAACTTAAATCAAATGTGAATCGTTACTAAGTTAGAACCGTATGTGATTAGGTACTTGACGAAGTACATTGGACGGTTAGTTTGTGAATTGGCGGCTTTGTGCTTTATTGAAGACGCAGCGGGAGATTCGACGTGAGTAATCTCACAAGGTTCTTTATGAACGGAATTATCATTATTGTTTTGTCGTTAATCATTTAACTGCAAACTATAGTTGGTATTAGTAGGCATTCCTGAGCGAACGACTACGTGTATATATATTTACGTGAAATATATATATATCCTTGTGGATGATTGTGATGAATAATAAGCATGAGGGTGTTCATATTATTTTTGAATGTGACTTTTCAGGAAACAATATTGTGGAAAAAGATGTTTTCTATTGTTTGAAAAGTATTGAGATTGATGTTACATTTTTGAGTCAAGCGTGACTCATTTTAGATGCATTGGTCTTTGTACCAAGGGTCACAGATGGTGAGCAGGGATTAGGAAAGCCGAAACTAGATGTTTGTAACGTTTTTAGGTTGGTTGCGACTTACTTAACGTTTGACTTTAAGACTAGACAGGGTCTAAAGAGATTATATGTCACAGATGGTGACAGGTTGCAGACGGTGACCTTGATGTTTGAGTTTATGACTAGACGGGGTCTGAAGATCATGTGTCACAGATGGTGACAGGTCGCAAATGGTGACCTTAATGTTGATTATGAGACCAGACGGGGTCTGAAAACCACATGTCACAGATGGTGATAGGTCGCAGATGGTGACCAAGGCAGGAAATAGGTAATCACGTTCGTGGCCGGACGAGTGGTTACGATTTCAATAGAGTAATAGTCTGTCTGCCATTATAGATTATGGGGGTAACGGTCGAGGTTGCTGGAGACTCATAAGTATGTAGTTAAAGGAGAATTCCTAGAGTATTCTTATTTTATTGTCTAGATGAGACATGAATTGCTTCTTGATGGTTAAGTTAGCAAATAGAACATTGTCACAACGTTGATTTATGTTGTCTTTTCGATGGAAAGGTTATGGAGTGTTAGAAGGAATCATGGTTGCATGGTTTCCTTTAGCTGATGTGTGTGACTTGTTGATTTATGTTCATGAGTTACTCATACGAGTTTTCATAAGCTTACCGGGTTTTGTTGTGTGGAAACCAGGTGCACCATTCTATTGGTGTAGGGGTTAATCCTGCAGGTCAGGGTAATTGTGGCTGAAGCTGAGGTAGCTTGTTGGCAGATGAACGGGTAAGAAGCAAATTTTGTTGGCTTTGCCATTATTATGACTTCCGCTATGTAGTAAGCTCTGAAGAGCATTTACGTTTTATTTTGTGATGACAATTTAATTCGTAATTTTTGTAATATACGACTCTGTAGAGCGGGTCAATATTTGAAATTGTGGGTTCAGGGCATCAATATGTACTTATTGTGAAGGGAAGATGTCTCCATGTATTTTGTATTGATGGTTGAACGATCGCGCATGTATAATTATGGGATTATATATCGATTCTTATTTGTGTTAAAAATCAGGGGCGTGACAGATTGGTGTCAGAGCGTACGGTACATTTTTGGTGACAATCAATACTCCTCGAGTGATGGCCTGTTTGCAGCGGATCCCCATCAGATGCTCTTCGGTGTTGATATAGTCATTGGGTATATAGTGAGCGGTTGGATGTGAGGCGTTAGGGTAGTGTAGGCTCAGGGGATGAAGTGTAGGAGCTAGATGTAGCTTCTATGAGTAAAAGATTTTTGAGGAATGATGACCTTTAGTTTTAACTCAAGATTGACGTAGGGGATGGAATTGTATCCTCTGACGTAGTGTTGTGGTTGATCGAGTCATAGCGTTGGCTTATACTTGTGTTTGAGAGTTATACAGGTATTAACCACATGTTGTTGTGCTCCTTAGGTGATGGATTCTCAAGGAGGCAGAGCTAGGGGTCGAGGTAGACCCAGAGGCAGGGGTAGAGCCCGAGGTAGGGGCAGAATTCCTCCTTCTGTTGAGGAGATGTTCGAGAATGATGTGGAGGCATCGAATGTTGAGCTGCCTGTTCCACCTATTGTGAAGGTTGCCAATGTTGTAGATCCCACTCGTTTGTCAAAGTTGGCAAAGGAGATTTTGAGATTAGGAGGAGTCCCATTTCAGGGAGGTACGAATCACATGTTGGCAGATCAGTGGATCGAGAACATGAAGACCTACTTCTAGATGGTCGTTTGCGACGACATTGAGAAGAGGAAGATTGCCACTTTTATTCTCCAAGGCGATGCACGGGTGTGGTGGAATGGCACACAGAGTGTGATGGATGTGTCCACCATGACCTGGGACGGTTTTGTGGAACTGTTCAGGAAGAAGTACTTTCTGCCTTCTGTGAGGGAGCAATTGGAAAGGGAATTTGTCTCGTTAGTCCAAGGGACTAAGAGTGTGAGGGAGTATGAGGCTGAGTTCTCAAGGTTGTATCGCTTTGTGAGGCAGATGGATGTTGAGAGCTTAGCTATGAAGTTTCAGTGGGGACTGAATGCTTCGATTCTGGGCGATGTCGTTGTTCTGGAACTGAAGACGGTGGAGCTCATTTAGTTAAGGCTATGACCATTGAGCAAGAGAACTTGACTTTCCAGGAATAGGAATCGGCTGAGAGGGATTTCCAAAGAAAGGGAAAGGCAACTGCGGGGAGCAGTAAAGCATTTGGGAATCGAGGTGGATTCTGGAAGAGACAGAGGACTAATCAGCAGGTGCTAGCTAGGGCTGCAGCTACAGCTGCTAGGGTTGCACCTAATAGGCAGGTGGCAAACCCGAAGTGTTTCAATTGCAATGAGATGCGCCATGTTGCTCGAGCCTGTAGGTATGTTGAAGCCATTACCTATTTTCGTGTGGAAATGGGAGCAGATCTCAATGGATTTTGTCACTGAACTGCCTAGGTCCAAACGGAATCACGATGCAGTGTGGGTGATCGTGGACTGTTTGACAAAATTGGCGCACTTTCTTCCAATGTCAATGACGTATTCGGTTGACACGTTGTGCGAGCTTTACATCGAGGTAATCGTGAAACTTCATGGTGTGCCTATGTCAATTGTTTCTGATCATGATGCTCGGTTTACTTCAAAATTTTGGAGCGGTTTCCAAAAGGCCATGGGAACTGATTTAGATATGAGCACGGCATTTCACCCTCAGACTGATGGGCAGACTGAGCGAGTGAATCAGGTGTTGGAGGATATGTTGAGAGCCTGTGTGTTGGACTTCAAGGGAAGTTGGGAGGATCATCTGTCGTTGATTTAATTCTCCTACAACAACAGTTATCACTCCAGTATTGGCAAGGTACCATATGAGGCCCTGTATGGTAGGCCATGTAGATCTCCGATATGCTGGGCAGAAGAGGGAGATAAGGTGTTATTGGGTCCTGAGATTGTGCAGGAGACCACTGACAAGATTTCGATTATCAGAGACAGGATTCAAACGGCACAGAGTAGACAGAAGAGTTATGCAGATTTGAAAAGGAGGCAGGTTGAGTTTAATGAGGGTGATCATGTGTTCTTGAAGGTCTTACCCATGAAGGGTGTGGTGATTACCCATGAAGGGTGTGGTGAGATTTGGCAAGAAAGGGAAGTTATCACCAAGGTTTGTCTGACCTTTTGAAATTCTGGAAAGGGTAGGAGATTTGGCTTATAGGCTTGCCTTACCTCCTAATATGTCTGGTGTGCATAATGTGTTCCATGTGTCTATGTTGTGGAAGTATGTCCAGGATGAGTCACATGTGATCGATTATGGCACGATTAAGGTGCATGCGGATACGACCTTTCTTGTTGAACCTGTTCGTATTTTGGATAGGTCAACAAAGCAACTTCGAAGGAAGGAAGTTGACTTGGTCAAGGTATTGTGGAGTCACCATGACGAGGGTAATGCTTCTTAGGAGTTGGAGTCGGATATGAGAGCGAAGCACCCACAGTCTTTTGTTCATGAGCAAGCGTGAATTTCGGGACGAAATTCCTTTAAGGAGGGTAGACTGTGATGATCTAGATTTCTGTTATGTAATTTTGGTAATTAATAGTGGACCAGTTGTACGAATAATTGTTATTATGCTTTATTCGTAGGTTGTATGTGAAGTGGAATGGTTTTCGTACGTGTAATTATTCGAATTTCACAGTTTAGGGGGTCGTGTGATGTTTGACTTTTTATACGTTGGGATTCTCGGAAAACTTCCTTCACGAAAGTTGTAGAATGAGTCGATACGAGTTCGCAGACAGGTGGAACGCGGGATTTGGAGTTCGTATGATAAAGTTATGGCTATCGGAAGAAGTTTCTGTTTTAGTATAAATAGAGAAAATCAGAAAATGAATTCATAATTTCCACTTTCCTTTTCCGGAAACCATCTTTTCTCTCTCTCTTCTCTCTCGGTTGACTCCTTCAAAAACGAAAATTTCCGCCTGACCCGACCCAGCCGGAACTCGCAGCTCTGGTGGTCTCTGGCCGTGAAATTTGGTCAGCTGGTTCGTTTCCTCCTTCTGGTCGTCTCTGTGGCATCCTCTAGCGGCGATATCCACCGTGTACGGCGCAGCAAGGCGGCGCAGTTGGTGTTTTCGGACCCGGCCGGAAAACACAGCTCCGGCGACTTCTTGGCTTCATGCTTCCTTGGTTGAGTTCAGAGAAGGCTCCCTGATCGATCTATGGTGTTTGTTTTGATCGAGTTACGTGGAAATCGGTTCAACTCAGTTTGAGAAACAATTCAAAGCTTGTGAGGTAGTTTTCGACCCTTTATGCTTGTTTTCTGACTTCGAGCTAGTTATGAAAATTCACAAGCATGCTTAGATGAACAGCTTTGATGTTGGGAGTTTTGTGAAATAGTGAGTTTTGGCCGACGGCGGTGCACCACCGCCTGTGGAGGCTTTCTGGTGGCTTTACGGCCATGTTGGGAATTTTTTTTCATATTATATATGTTCTACTCGTTGATACGAGCGTTTCGATATATAATATGAAAATTTTGGAGTTCGTATGAAATTGTTATGATTTTTACAGTTTCATACCGATCGATTTATTCGATCCGTGAGGATTCGAGCGTCCGATCGACTTGTGGTTTGGTCTTATCGATCGCGTATTCCGGAGACTTTGGAGGTCTCGGATGTGGTTTTGCCTCGATTGGCCCCTCTTTGGGGATTTTAGTTCAAAACAGGGGTTTCGAACTTAAATCAAATGTGAATCGTTATTAAGTTGGAACCGTATGTGATTAGGTACTTGACGAAGTACATTGGACGGTTATTTTGTGGATTAGCGGCTTTGTGCTTTATTGAAGACGCAGCGGGAGTTTCGAGGTGAGTAATCTCACAAGGTTCTTTATGAACGGAATTACCATTATTATTTTGGCGTTAATCATTTAACTGCAAACTATAGTTGGTATTAGTAGGCA